>NW_026899128.1:0-73873 GCF_033153095.1 Gastrolobium bilobum | reverse complement strand
TGTTATGCCCTGCTCGGCTGAGTTTGGTGTTGCTCTGGATCTGTGTTTGTTTTCTCAGATCGGACATCGATTAATATCTCCGAATTTTTTGGCTTCTAGAGCCTCCGTTCATTGTGCATCTTCTAAACCTAAGAGAGATGATGATCGATGGTGTTCTTATTGTAAAAGAACAGGTCATATCAAGGATTTATGCTTTCGCCTCCATGGAAAGCAAACTGTCTTACTTTATTTCCGTCATTGTTTTTATCTAAGCCTGTTGAGTCTTTTCATTGTGATGTTTGTGAGTTTGCTAAGCATCATCGTGTGTCTTTTCCTTCTAGTAGTACTAAGAGTGTTGAACCTTTTGATCTTATTCATTCTGATGTTTGGGGTCCTTCTAAAGTCCCTCATGCTTCTGGAAATAGATGGTTTGTTTCTTTTATTGATGATTGCACTCGTGTAACTTGGGTTTACTTAATGCATGAAAAGTCTAAGGTACCACATCTGTTCTTTCAATTTTATAAAATGGCTGAGACCCAATTTGGTAGAAAAATCAAGAGACTAAGAACAGATAATGGTACTGAATATGTTAATCACAGTTTTTCCCAATTTATACGAAATCAAGGTATGATTCATGAACTTACTTGTGTAGACACCCCTCAACAAAATGGGGTTGCTGAAAGAAAAAATCGTCACCTTCTTGAAGTTGCTCGTGCCTTACTGTTTCAAACACATGTACCCAAATGCTATTGGGGAGATGCCATTCTTACTGCAACGTTCTTGATCAACCGTCTACCCACTCGGGTTCTCGATCATGTAAGTCTTATTCACTCCATGACTTCTTTTTTTCCTTCTGTTCCAACTTTGCAAAGTCTTCCTCCTCGAGTGTTTGGGTGTGTTGTCTTTGTTCATATTCATAAACAGCATCGCATTAAGTTGGATCCTAGGGCTCTTAAATGTGTCTTCCTTGGATATGCTCCTGATAAGAAGGGCTACAAGTGTTATCACCCTGGTAGTCGGAAATTTTTTGTTTCTATGGATGTTACATTTCAGGAATCTGAGTCCTTTTTCCAAGGTCCTTATCTTCAGGGGGAGAATAATTCACTAGAAGACTCATCACCTTCCTTATCACCTTCCTTCTTTGAATTTGAATCTTCAGTGTCTACTCCTTCACCTGAGTCAGTGTCTCTTCCTCTTGTTCCTGTTCCCAATGTGTCTATGTTTGATCCTCCTGTGACTGATCCTCCTATGACTGATACACAGCCCACATTTCCTCAGCAGCAACCTCAATCGTCTGAACCACTGGTAAGTCGTGAATCTCATATTTCTGATCATGATACTTCTGATGACTTACCCATTACTACTGATTCTGATGATTTACCCATTGCTCTTAGAAAAGGAAAAAGATCATGTCCCAAGAAATCTTGTTCCTCTTGTACTCAATACCCTATCTCCCATTTTGTTTCCTCTGCTAATCTGTCTGTGCAGCACAAAAGTTTTGTTTCAGCACTAGACTCTATTGCAATCCCAAAATCAGTACATGAAGCCTTGAAAGATGGGAATTGGGCTCAAGCCATGCAAGAGGAGATGAATGCATTGGAGAAAAATAAAACATGGGAGGTTATTGATAGACCTACTAGAAAGAAAGCAGTAGGGTGCAGATGGGTTTATGCCCTGAAATATAATTCTGATGGAACTCTTGAGAGATACAAAGCTCGATTAGTTGCCAAAGGTTACTCTCAAACCTATGGCATTGATTATGAAGAAACATTTGCTCCAGTTGCAAAGATGAATACGGTGAGAGTTTTGTTATCCCTTACTGCCCATTACAATTGGGATATAAACCAATTTGATGTGAAGAATGCTTTCCTCAATGGTGAGTTAGAAGAAGAAGTCTACATGGAAATTCTGCCTGGTTTTGATTCTGTGAAGGGAGAAAATAAAGTTTGTAAATTAAAAAAGGCCTTGTATGGATTGAAGCAGTCACCTCATGCCTGGTTTGGAAAGTTTACTAAGGTTATGATGACCTTAGAATATAAACAAAGTCAAGGAGATCACACTCTTTTTTTCAAGCACTCCCAAAATGGGAAGCTTACTGTGCTCCTTGTATATGTTGATGATATTATTATCACAGGTGATGATTTTGTGGAGAGACAGATTCTGCAAACACGGCTTGCCTCTGAGTTTGAAGTCAAAGACCTTGGGAAACTGAGATATTTCCTAGGGATAGAAGTAGCTCATTCGAGCACAGGAATCTTTATCAGCCAGAGGAAATATGTTCTTGATCTTCTCAAAGAAGCAGGAAAGCTCAGGTGTAAATCCTCTAATACTCCTATTAAGCAGAATCACAAGATGTGCTATGAAGAGGAGAATCCTCCAGTTGATAAAGGACAATATCAACGGCTAGTTGGGAAATTGATATATTTGGCCCATACTAGACCAGACTTAGCTTATGCTGTTAGTGTTGTCAGTCATTTTATGCATGATCCAAAGGAGAAACATATGCAGGCAGTAGAGAGAATTCTTCAGTATCTGAAAGGTACTCCTGGTAAAGGGTTGTTATTTCGACGTGATGACAATCTATCTTTAGAAGTCTACACAGATGCTGATTATGCTGGATCCGTGACTGACCGTCGTTCTACCACTGGTTATTGCATGTTTCTTTGTGGTAACTTGGTGACATGGAGAAGTAAGAAACAAGATGTGGTCGCCAGATCAAGTGCAGAAGCTGAATTTCGAGCTATGGCTCAAGGCATTTGTGAGTTACTGTGGCTGAAAATTGTACTTGATGATCTAAAAATAAAATGTGAGGGACCTATGAAGCTGCTATGTGATAATAAGTCCGCTATTTGTATAGCTCATAATCCAGTTCAACATGATCGGACTAAACATATTGAGGTCGACCGCCATTTCATCAAAGAGAAACTTGATAGCGGGTTGATTACCACTCCATACATTCCCACTGGGCGTCAATTAGCTGATCTATTGACAAAGGGGCTTCCTTCAGATAGATTTCAAGAACTTGCTAGCAAGCTGGGAATGATAAATATCTATTCCTCAGCTTGAGGGGGAGTGTTGTAAATAGTAATTATGTATTCATTTATTAGTAATTATGGTAATTATGTAGTCATTTATTTGTATTTATTTAGTCCGTTACTTATATATTGGGCCAAGCCCATTAAGTCAAAATTAGGTCAAGAAGTCTCTATAAATAGAGACTCCTATGTACAGATTCAAATACAAATCAATAATATTTCATAACCCTTTTTCAAGTATACTTACGAGACTTAATCCTTTATCTATACAGGAAATCATAGATAAAACCTATTCTCCAAAGCATGTGGGCCCATTGTGTGGGTCTTGAACACTTATCCAGTATAATTTCCTCAAGCAAAACTGAGAAAATAGAAACATACGTGGGAAAATTGTGAATGCAACGGATGTGCCTATATCATTTTTCTATTCTCATATGCAAGAAAAGCTTTGGCATAGTGTAAAACTTTCTGCAAAATGCTAATGGTTACCTAAAAGTGAAAAGCATCAGATGCCGAATACCTGCACCTGGAATAAACAATAGGCCAGCTTGGATTCTTATCTTCACGAGAGAATAAGCTAGAATAATAAAACATTAAAAGTTGATGATCAAATCGATGTACAAGAAAATCATGTGAGAGAAAAAGAAAAAAGTTATGCATTTTTTTATTTTTAGTTTCCAGGCACGTGTTCCCTTTTAGAGTTAGGTGCTTTTTATGTTGGAAGCCAACCTTTTTAGACAGGTCAAAATTTGGAGTTATGCTCCATGCCATGCCCAGCTTTGCTGACCTAACTAACCTTCTTGCATTGCCATCTTTTTTGGAACTTTTTGAAGGAAAATTCGAAGTCTAAGAACTCGTAACAAAGCCAAAATGCAGGTCTCAACTGCAGCCATATTTTTTTGACGAGTTTTTTCTTCATGACATAAAAAAAAAAAGTTATGTAAAGAATTTTTTATGTTATAATGAAATACACACAAACCTACAATTTTATGCTTGATATGAAAATAGACCATACAGTTGATATGGAATATTATAATATATTCAAGCATAATATATATAAATAATATTTTGTATATTACTTTTGTCAAACTTGACAACTTATTGTTTTCTTATAAAAATATAATTCAAATTTCAAAGAGTTGGCCGTAACATAAGCATTAATTTTTAACAAACAGTTTCCCACACTCATTGAATAATAGTAATAATAAATTAAGAAAACTGCGACAACCAATTTATAAGGGATTGGCCAAAATGTACCAAGTAAATATAAAATGTCTTTAATTTTTCTTTTTTCTAAAACTATCAACAAGAAAGTTAGGTAAAAATTTGTACAAGTGCCTCAGTTGGTAAGTTAAGTTAACGAGGAAGTAAACTTTATTTACAGTGTACTGAAGAGATTTGAATTTTGTGCAACATACTTGTATTTGGAATTAATTTTATTAGATATTTCATTATCAGTGAAATAAAATAGTATACAATGAAATAAAATTATCATACTATCGTTCATATATTTAATAAAAGAATATAAGTTTATACTTCATTCTTTTGAAATTATCCTTAAAATAAAGGAAAGATAAAAATTATAATTTTGATATCATCCTAATATAAAATACATTAACTTTATGATAATATTAAATTATATTTTAACATATTATTTCATCTGTTATTCTCAACTTTTCGAAGAAAAATAAGGCTAAACCCTAGAGCACAAACCCAACTTTACGAGTGGAGATGATTATATGCAATTTTATTTTTATATTCGTATAAAAATGTGATTTTCCATTAATACTCAAACTCATTCTGAATGTAAATCTCGCTTCTTGAAAAGAAAATTAAATACAAAAATATAGAGTAGTTGTTTTTATCTAATTTTAAAGAAAGATGTTATATACTATTTTAATTGTGTAAAAAAAATAACCCATCGTAGCAATCTATTTTTAACCCGTGTGTTTCCACTAGAGGTGTTAACGGATCGAGTCAAGCCGAGCTTTGGTTTTAAAAGATTAAGTTTGTGTTTAAATGTGTCAGTTTGACCAAGATTGTTACCTATTATGAATATAATTATCGGCATGTGGTCTGACTTATTTATAAAAAAATAAAAGCATGGTTTAGCGTGTTTAAAAAAAATAAGTTAACAAATATTTATCCAAACATAACATACAGTCAATAACACTAGTAATTCAAAAGTATTTATAAATTCAATGTATATCCAAATAGTATAATATAAAATAAAATCATTCAATAAATTTGTTTAACCAATAAAATGAGTGAAATGGATTTAGAAGAGAGAGAGAGAGCTATTACAAGTAATATAAAAAATATAAAATAAAAATAAAAATAAAAATTAATATACTAGATCAGCCTGAGAGGTTCTAAAACCGAGTTTTTGAAATGGAGTTTGGGGTCTTTTTATTAAATGAGCTTTTATACATGTGTAAGCCTGGTTCAAACAATTAATTTTAGACATATAAGCTCAGGCCTTCACAAGCCGAGTCAAAGGTCCCTGGTTCGTTTAGTTTCCACTAGTGTCTTAAGAGTGTGTTTGGTAGAAGATTTTGTTAAGGATAGCTAGGCAAATAGAAGTGGCATTTTTAGATGTCCATATTTGGTATTATGTTTTACAAAATTTTGCTAGGGAACTTATTTGCCTAGTATTTGCTTTTTGTGTGTAAAAAACACTGTTGAATAATACCACCTACAAGGTGGTATTTTCTGATAGATGGGGAAATCCAAAAAGGATTGCAAGTAAGAAGATCAAATTGACCCTGATGTTTGGAAAAACTACATCAAACTAAAACCATATTTTTCCATTTTATTTTAGTCAAGGGTTGTTGTAGTAATTTAACCATATTTTTCCACTTATATTTTACCTTCAACGAAACATAGACTTAGCAAACTAAAATCGATTTTCCTGTTAATATTTCGGTCTACCAAACAATATTTTTAAAATTTCTCCACTTATTTTAGTTTACAACCATTTCCTCACTAATTATATTTTTCTGATTAAAAAAAAATTCTCCTATACCAAACGCCCTCCTAAGGGTTATTTGGTAGAGGATTATTTTGAAATATACTGGAAAATAAGAGTAAGTTTCCAACGTGACCATGTTAAGTAGCACATTTCTGAAAATTTTAATGGGAATGTGATTTTTTGCATTTTGTATGTAAAACCTAAACCAAAATATCATCAATTCCATGGGAAAATTTTTCAAATATTTTCGAATCATAACACTTCCTCTCTTTTTCTCTGCTTGCTTTGTTTGTTGGACTTGCTATTGTTCTTGTTCTCCTTCTCTCTTCACCTTTTACCATCTTTTTCCTCTTCTACCAGAGAGCCCACTTCAGTTCGAGTCCTCATTCGCACTACTCAATCCTCTTGTTCTTCAACCTCCAGTCATTCCTGAGCACCACCGCCACTACCTCGCTCCTCCTCCCCATGGCATCCCCAATAGAACAATTGTGTTAGAAATATATTGTAATTAGGATTTCCTTATTTTGTAATTAGGGTTTCCTTATTTTGTATTAGGTCAGATTACATTAGGTTTGGGCTTAGCCTATTAGTCTATTTATATATTATACAGCCTTCATCAGTCAATACACACAGATTATTTCAATGTTCCTCTTTTTCTTGTTATTTAACATGGTATCAAGAGCCTAAGGAACTTTGAATTTTTTTTTTCCGGTGAACCTACTGTTCATCGTTTTTTAAATTTTTTTCCGAAACTGTCTCGCTGTCAGTTTCCGGTACGCTTTTTCTTCCGCTTTCACGTTCAGGCTGCTGTCTTCGTCAACCACCACCGTCCAGTGGAGTTTTCCGGAAAACCACATATCGGCGTGCTCGTCTTGGAAGCACGATCCCAACCGCACCGGCCGCACCTCCATCGGAGCCCTCACGCGCCCACACGCGCGCGTGCAAGCTCCGGTCATCTTCTCCCCAAGGCGGCGCGTGGGACCTCCTCTCCGGTCGCGGCTAGTGGCGTTCTCCTCGTCTCCCTGTGACTGTTCTGGATCTGGTCCTGGTTCTGTGTTTGGACTTCGTTTTGTGTTGACGTCAGATCCCTCTTCTACCAGTTAGTTGTGTGATTTGTCTTTTTTATTATTATTTTTTCTCTTAATTATGGACCCTCATGTCTCCAATGACTCTGGTACTCCAGCTGAGAAAAAGTCGGACTCTGCTATTTTTTCAAATCATATCCTTGCTCCGTTGAGTGTGGATAAATTGGATGGTTCGAACTATGATACTTGGTCTTCCGATCTGCGACTTTGGTTGGATGGGCAGAATTATACATCCCATCTCACCACTAAGGCTGAATCTGTGGCGGAAAAGGAGCGCACACGGTGGAAAATGATTGATGCTCAGCTGTGTAGCCTCATTAAAGCTACTCTTCATCCGTCTATCAAGCAGATTTTTCGACCTGTTGTTACTTGTGAAGCTATTTGGAGTCAGGCAAAAGCTTTTGTGACTTGGTGGTCTGAGAAGCAAACATCAAGTCGTACTGCATCCATTGCTCCCACTGGTAATTCTGGTAATTCTTTTGCTGGCATATCTCAGTTGCACTCTATTGGCCCTTGGACTCTAGATTCTGGGGCTTCTGATCACATTTCTGGTAATAAGTCCTTATTCACTTCCCTTTGTACTACTGGTTCTTTTCCCACTATTACTATGGCCAATGGGTCTCTGGGCCAATCAAGGGGGATTGATACGGTTCTTCTTTTACCTAATTTATCTCTAGATCATGTTCTATATGTTCACGATTCTCCTTTTAACTTACTTTCTTTTAGTCGGTTGACCAAATCCATTGACTGTGTTGTTTCTTTTACTAAAACCTCTGTCATCTTTCAGGATCGGAGTTCAGGGAAGGAGATTACTAAAGGATGTGAGTCTCAGGGCCTCTATCAACTAGTTCCCTCTTCTTCAGCCTGCTCCATTGTGGATTCTCCTCTTACTATCCATGCTCGTCTGGGCCATCCTAGTCTTGTAAAGCTTCAGAAGATGGTTTCCCATTTATCGTCTCTTTCTACTTTAAATTGTGAGTCTTGTCAGTTTGGGAAACATACTCGTAGTACGTTTCCGAGTCGTCTTAGTCGTCAAGCTGTTTCTCCTTTTTCTGTGGTCCACTCTGATGTTTGGGGACCAAGTCGTCATTCTTCTACTTTGGGTTTCAAGTACTTTGTTACTTTTATTGATGATTATTCCAGATGTACTTGGTTATTTTTAATGAAAAAGCGGTCTGAGTTGTTTTCTATTTTTCAGTTATTTTATAATGAAATAAAAACTCAATTTGGTATTCATATTCGTACTTTTCGTAGTGATAATGCATGTGAGTACTTATCTCATCAATTTCAACAATTCTTTTCATCTCATGGCATTCTTCATCAAACATCTTGCCCTCATACATCTCAACAAAATGGTGTAGCCGAGCGCAAGAATCGCCATCTGGTTGAAACCACTCGTGCCTTGTTAATTGATGGTAATGTTCCATACACATTCTGGGGTGATGCTATACTTACTGCATGCTATCTCATTAATCGTATGCCATCATTTGTTCTCAATCATAAGGTACCTCACTATATTTTATTTCCCCATCAAGCTGTATATCCTTTAACTCTACATGTGTTTGGTTCTACGTGTTTTGTTCATCATCTTGGTCCAAGTTTGGATAAATTAGCTCCCAAGTCTCATAAATGTGTTTTTCTGGGTTATCCTCGGTCTCAGAAGGGTTACCGTTGCTACTCTCCCACTTTACGTCGATACTTTATCTCGGCGGATGTCTCCTTTTTTGAATCAGTTCCCTTTTTTGGAACCTCTACTACTCCTGTGGATACTAATTCTGTACAGTCGTCCTTCCCAAGTGACCTTCTTTACCTTCCGTCTTTACCCGTCCATGTTTCTGACTCTCCTTCTATCACCTCTTCTGCTGATGAGATTGAGCATAGTTCGTCAGATGTATCTGTGGACTCACATTCAACTGCATCTCCTCCCACGGCTTCGGTCCCACCTTCGGATAGTGACCTTCCCATTGCTCTTCGTAAGGGTACTCGTGATACTCGCCCTCCGGCCAAGTATACAGTCAATATTAGTTATCATCGTCTTTCTCCATCATATTTTGCTTGCCTTTTCTTTTTGTCCTCTGTATCTGTTCCTAAGACCACAGGTGATGCACTTTCACATTCGGGATGGAGACAAGCTATGATTGATGAAATGAGTGATCTTCATCATAATGGCACATGGGACCTGGTGCCTCTTCCTTCTGAAAAATCTGTGGTTGGTTGCAGATGGATTTATACTGTTAAGGTTGGACCTGATGGTCAAGTGGATCGTCTTAAATCTCGCTTGGTGGCGAAGGGTTTCACTCAGGTCTTTGGCTTGGATTTTATTGATACTTTTTCTCCTGTGGCGAAAATGTCTACTGTTCGCCTTTTTATTGCCATGGCTGCTATTAGCAATTGGCCTCTCTACCAACTGGATATCAAGAATGCTTTTCTTCATGGTGATCTTGAGGAAGAAATATATATGGAGCAACCTCCTGGATTTGTTGCTCAGGGGGAGTCAGGTCTTGTTTGTCGTCTTCGTAAGTCTCTCTATGGCCTCAAACAATCTCCAAGAGCTTGGTTTGGTAAATTTAGCAGCGTTGTTCAACAATTTGGCATGACTCAGAGTGCAGCTGATCATTCTCTCTTTTATCGTCATTCTGCTTCTGGATCTATTTATCTGGTGGTATATGTGGATGATATTATCATCACAGGCAGTGATCAGCATGAGATCACTCGATTGAAACAACACTTATGTCATCATTTTCAGACTAAGGATCTTGGGAAACTTCGATACTTCTTAGGAATCGAGGTGGCCCAATCTAAAGCTGGTGTTGTGATATCTCAGAGGAAATATGCTCTGGATATTCTTGAAGAAACTGCTCTGTTAAATTCAAAGTCTGTTGATACTCTTATGGATCCAAGTATCAAGCTTCTACCAAATCAGGGGGAGCCCTTTCAGATCCTAAGCAGTATAGAAGATTGGTTGGAAAATTGAACTACCTCACGGTCACTCGGCCTGATATTTCCTTTGCAGTCAGTGTTATCAGTCAATTTCTCAATTCTCCATGTCAAGAACATTGGAATGCAGTCATTCGTATTCTTAAGTATATCAAGGCATCTCCAGGGAAAGGCCTTGAATATGAAGATAAAGGTCATGATAAAGTGGTTGGGTACTGTGATGCTGATTGGGCTGGTTGTCCAACTGATAGGAGATCTACTTCTGGGTATTGTGTCTTTGTTGGAGGCAACTTGATTTCCTGGAAAAGTAAGAAACAAAGCGTAGTTGCCAGATCAAGTGTTGAAGCAGAATACCGCTCCATGGCGACTACTACTTGCGAGCTCATCTGGCTTAAACAGCTTCGTAGAGAACTTAAGTTTGGAGACACTGGACAGGAAACTCTCATTTGTGATAATCAAGCAGCTCTACACATTTCATCAAATCCAGTGTTTTATGAAAGAACCAAGCATATAGAAATAGATTGCCACTTTGTTCGAGAAAAGGTTCTTGCTGGTGAAATTAAAACTAGCTTTGTACCCTCTAATGAGCAATTAGCAGATGTGTTTACAAAATCTTTGAGGGGCCCTCGAATAGAGTTTATATGTAACAAGCTTGGTGCATATGACCTATACGCTCCAGCTTGAGGGGGAGTGTTAGAAATATATTGTAATTAGGGTTTCCTTATTTTGTAATTAGGGTTTCCTTATTTTGTATTAGGTCAGATTACATTAGGTTTGGGCTTAGCCCATTAGTCTATTTATATATTGTACAACCTTCATCAGTCAATACACATAGATTATTTCAATGTTCCTCTATTTTCTTGTTATTTAACAAACTGAATCTTGTATACAAATTCTTGCCTACTATAGCTGGTTTAATACTCTGTAACCTGGTAAATCTGCTTGACTTGCAATACCAATCAATAATCACAATCATAATATTCACTGCAATCATCAATCATAAATTAAAAAAAAAGAAGAGAAAATGTTGAAAAATGAATTACAAGCGACAGCGAGGGTAAAAATCTTTTTGATCTTAAGGTTAATTTTATAAATTCGGTACATAATTTCAATAATATTTTACAATTAATCAAATATAATATTTGAAAAATTGGCTTAACATTTCTGAGAATACTTTGGTCCAATGTTATAAAACCGGATCGACCCAGCCAGGTCGACCCAGAAACCGGTGAACCGGTCATGTAACCGGTCCGGTTTTCATATTGGACCGGCCATGTTACAGAACCGGTGTGACCCGACCGGTTTTCATAAAAACCGGTGACCCGGTCGGTTCAACCGGTGACCCGGCCCGATCTATAAAAAAAAAATTAATTTATTTTCATAAATTAATGTCTTCTTTTTTTTACTCTCATACACAAATGATTTGTTTTCTTTTGAAATATTTGAGTGATTTGTAGTTTTTTTTTTTTTTTGGTATCCGATTTGTAGCTTATTAACTTACATAGATGATGTACCTACAACACTAATATTATCTTGATTATGCAATATGCAAGGGATTTTGATTTGATTTATAGTTAGAGATGTCGTTTACTGAACTTGAAACCCTAGTATCACAAATATTATATGTTTGATTGATCTTTTGTTGGATAATGATATGAAATTTATTATTTTCATATTAAAATATTTGAAATTGGTATATTTTTTTACAAGTATTTAAGTATATTTATAGTTTTTTTAATATAAATTATAGATTTACATATACAACCGGGTCATGCGGTTGAACCAGTGACCCACTGGTTGAATCAGTAATCCAGTGACCCAATACCTCGACCGGGTCAATAACCGGGCCGAGTTTAATAACATTGCTTTGGTCTATCAAAACATTTCCAAAAAATTAACTTTTGGAGCATATTCCTAGAAATAATAATTTTTGGATAAAAAAAATTTGTGCTCTACCAAATCCCCTGAAATACTAAGTAGCACCACATAACAGTGACCAGACTGCCATATTTTTTGGCAATTTTTTATCAATCTATCACACGAACAATATTTTTTACCAGACTGCCACACGTTGAAGTTCTCTACGACTGGTAATGAACTTGCTAACCAATAATTTCGTGATACGTGGCACAATTTCGTAGGTGTCCAAGTTCGCTACAACTGATAGTGAACTTGGTAGTCAATGATTTTATGACATGTGACACACTTTCGCAGAAAAAGCTGACTAGACTAAGTTTGTTACCAGGGGTAGCGAATTTGGTGTCCTATATGGCACAATCTCGTTGCTCGATAAGAATTAATGTTCCAATCACAATAAAAATAAAAAGGAAAAATGATTATTTAATTAATGTACCAATAACAATTAGCAGTCAATTTGCTAATGATCGAGTGACATTGCTTCTTCGGCTCGAACCAAGGAATCCCTTAAATACGATTCAAAATGTATTGTTACTTCGAAACATGTAAAGATTTATTAATCTTATTAATATTGAACTTGGTAAAAAAAGGGGATTTAATAACTGAAAAAAAAATTATTAAAGAAAATTCTTTGGAGAATCTCCTAATTGTTCCAGAGCAACTAGAAAGAGATTCCTTAACCAGAAAGAATTCAGTTCAGATGTAGGATACCTAGGACATTTATTTTGATTACTATTCAATTGAAGTAGTTAACGGTGGGGTTACCATTCTAATCCTTTTTGTGGTGACGAATCTTGTATGTGTTCCTAAGAAAAGGAATTTGTCCATTTTTCGGGGTCAGGCGCCGACGAGCACATTGAACTATCCATGTGGCTGAGAGCCCTCACAGTCCAGGCACAACGACGCAATTATCAGGGGCACACTCTACCACTGAGCTAATAACAATCACCAATTACAATTAATGTACCAATGAGATTAACTTTTGATTGTACCGATCACAAATAATGTACCAATCATCAATCACTTCGGAAGGCTATAACTTTTGATTCAGATATCCAAATCAGATGATTTTTTTATTTTATTTCACATAATTTTTCGAGATCTACGCAATGACATTTCATTTGATATATTTTATCTCTTATAACATCGTTCAAATTTGTAACAATGGTATCACAAATAATTAATGTATCAATCACCACTCACAATTAATGTACCAATAACCAATCATAATTAATGTACCAACTAAAATTAATTGTGATTGTGATTGATAATTGCTATATTAATTGTGATTGATACATTAATTAATGGTACATTAATTCTGATCGAATAACGAGATTTGGTACGTAGAACTTGTACGAGGTTTCACGAAATGATTGCTATCAAATTGCTAGCAGTCGTAATGAATTTGATATTGTGATAGTCAATAATCGGAATAAACTTCAAGTCATCACAATCTAGTGAATTTTACTGTTAGTGTGATAATTTCCTAGAAAAATATCAAAAAACGTAGCCCATTGGTCACTGTTGCCAGCACCGCTTTACATGGCATCGTTCTCATTATAAAAGACCCATTCAATTCGTAAATATTCTGGATCCGCGATCTTTCTTCTCTTCTGCCCTGACTTTTTACCGGTACGCTCTTTCTCTCTTCTCTTTTCTTCTTCTTTTCATTACAAACCCTAGTTCGCTTCCATTTCCCGCTTCATTCATCAATCTCCCTTCACTGTTCAATTATTGTGTACGATAGCTACCATTCACGATCTCTCTACTTGTACCTTTTTTGCCATCCATTTTTGTTTTTAACTCATGATTTATTTATTTGTCCTCGTTTGGTTTGCTAAAGTTGAAGTGCTGATGCAGGTTGTTGCGTTGTTCCAAATGGCGTTCTTTCGAAGCGTTTCTGCACTTTCCCGGCTTCGCTCTCGCGTGGTAACTGAAAATATGCTAACTTTTTTTCTTCTTCTTTAAGTTCTTCTCCCACTTTTTTAAGCAATGGATTTGTGTTTGATTGTTTATGTAACTTGCTATTTTTTATTTTCTGCCTAGCCATTTTAATTTCTTTTTAATGTTTAATTTGTTTTTTTTCTTCTTATTTTAATGACAGGGTCAACAATCTAGCCTTGCCAATTCAGTTAGATGGCTCCAAACTCAGACCCTCAGTAACAATGTATTCTCTCTCTCTCTCTCTCTCTCTCCTTGATGAAATGTATCAGTGAACCTTCTTAGATGCCATGTATTTTCTGAGGATGGTATTAGTATTACTGTTATTATGTTGTAGTTTAGTTTGTCTCAGTTGGACTTATGATAAAATCTGAAACTAATCATGTTTATGCATAAAGTTGTTTGTATCTTTCGAACTTTGTTGGTTTGGAATTTTGTTCATGCTGGCTATTTTTCCGTTTTGCAGGATCTTTATTCTGAGTTGAAGGAACTTGTTCCTCAGTATCAGGTTTGTCTGCAATTTTAAGCTTCAATAGTGATACTGTTTATTTGGATCTGTAAATGTGTAATCCATGCTGTGTTCTCAGGGTTTAATGTGAATTTTGTGTGTCTGCCTTCCTTCAACAGCACCCTCTGAGTTGTGATGCAAATTATGTCAAGTGTGGGCTTCATAGTTGTATTCTTGGACTTTAGTTTGATTATTTGGTTGTAATGGGTGTAGTGAATGTGAATCGAATTCTTGCTTGTGCTTAACTTGCAATGCACATTTAGTAGTAGTTATTTGTACAGTGCTCATCCTATTCTGAGTCTGAGATACTTAGTAAATGTCTTACCTGATTCGTAATTCTCGGTTATGATGGGTGTCAAGCAATGTTTCCTTCTTTTCTGTTTCTTCATGCTTACCTTGCAACTTGCAAATCTTCAACTAATGTGTTTCTATCTAAAATGAGTTATATGTCTACCTTATGTTTGATATGACATAAATCCTGGTTGCAGGAACGTGTTAAGAAGCTGAAGAAAGATCATGGAAATGTTGAATTGGGAAAAATCACTGTTGATATGGTAATTTATATTACCTATCTTATAGATAGAGTTTCAAGTGACTAGCAGGATTCAATGCTGTCATCCTCTAGTCTATATAAGCTTGCAATGTAACTTATTTTTGGAATGTCCTTTGTCACAATGAAAAGGTACTTGGTGGAATGAGAGGAATGACTGCTTTAGTGTGGCTAGGTTCAGCTGTTGACCCGGATGAGGTATATATCTAAAGTAATACAGTCTTCACTCTTCAGACATTTGTGAACTAGTAAAGTGATGTGAATTACCCTTGCTAATGACTATTATTGATACAATCTCACACATAGCATCTATTTGTAAATGTTTGTTAAATGGTTCTCTGTGCTCAGCGTGCTGTGTCTTGTAGGGAATTCGCTTTAGGGACATGACAATTCCTGACTGCCAGAAAAAACTTCCTGGTGCTTTTCCTGGTGGGGAGCCTTTGCCTGAGTCTGTACTGTGGCTTCTATTGACAGGAAAGGTAAGCAATAGTTCTACATAATAAATTGAATTAATTATTTGGGAGTTTGACCTACTTGTAATACAATATGGTATAACTTCGTATGAAGGTCTTTTAATATGTAGTCTTGGTTGAGACTTTGTTGTATAATCTGTGATTCATAAATTGTGTTACAGATACCAAGTAAAGAGCAAGTAGATTCATTAGCCCAAGAATTGCGAAGCCGTGCAACTATCCCAGGTTCAATTCCTTTTGAGGTTATATCTTGGTTATAATTTCCTTTAAGCAATGTATTGTTCATAGTAATATAATAGACTGACTCCAAATAGACTGTCATAGTTTTGTAGAGTGCTTTTGTCAGTCATATGTTCATGGTTTTTGTTTCTGATGCACTTGAGGCTGAGTTCTTTTTATGCCCCAAAATTGGGGATTTGTCATTTTGTTGCAGATTATGCTTATAAGGCAATTGATGCGCTGCCTATTTCTGCTCATCCTATGACTCAATTTACTACTGGTGTCATGGCCCTACAGGTTCAATAACAGATTATACAGTTTTTTTTCCACATTAATTTTTTTTTTCTGTAATTAAACTGCTTAAATGATCATATTTATTCTACATTAATTTCCTTTGTATATAGTTTCTTTCTACTCTTCATATCCATCTACATCTAGATTCTTCCTTTTTTAAAAGAGAAAAGAAGAAAGTGGGTTTAGTTTATATATCTTGTCAATAAGGATCATAGTAAACTAAATTGACTGCCTAACAGTTACATTATTTATATTCTTGTAACAGAAAAGAATGACTTACAAACAATTCATTTCATTTTCAGGTGCAGAGTGAGTTTCAGAAGGCATATGAGGGTGGGTTAGCTAAGGCTAGGTAAGATTCTAAATGCTTTCTGTGTTACTTTCACCTTGTGAGTTACTCTAACAGGTTTACTGCTTGGATATAGGTATTGGGAGCCAACTTATGAGGACAGCATGAATTTAATTGCTCGTTTGCCAGCAATTGCTGCTTATATTTATCGACGGTATGTATGAATGTAAAACATATCATCCTCATCAAAAGGACACAATTTAACATGCAATGGGATATTATAGCCAAAAGAAAGAGAAAAGGACAATGGGATATATTGTGGGATGACACCTATTAGAAATTTTTTTACAGATTTCTACTATCTTCTTACATTTGTATTTATTCTTACCCCATTTCAAAGGATATACAAGGATGGGAAAATCATACCATTGGATGATTCTTTGGATTACGGTGCAAATTATGCTCACATGTTAGGATTTGATGATCCAGAAATGCTAGAGTTTATGAGGCTGTACATTTCCATTCATAGGTTTGTATTGCTAATGATGGCACATCATATGATCGTGCTGAGTTGAATGGTTCTCTTTTAATTACCAACAACTGCAGTTTTTGTTGCTTGAATTTTGTTAAATTTCTTTTGCAGTGATCATGAAGGCGGCAATGTTAGTTCTCACACGGCCCACCTAGTAAGTAATTTCCCTAATCAAATTTCTTTTTTATTTATTTTTTATTTTTCTAATGTATTGTACTGTATGTTCCATTCAGGTTGCTAGTCCACTATCAGATCCTTACCTTTCTTTTGCGGCTGCTTTGAATGGCTTAGCTGGGCCACTGCATGGTTTGGCCAATCAGGTTATTTTGTTATTTGTTTTCCCTTTTTATCTGTTTTTCTGTTCTCTGATATAAAATCTGTCATAGTCTATCTTTCTTTTCAGAATTCTTGTTTGGCTATGTTTACTCAGACCTGACATTGTTACCGCTTTTTCTTTAAAAAAATGAAATTGTCCTGTATTATTAGTATGTGATGTTCTGATAAATACAGTCAGATTCAGATACTAATCAGGTAGGGGGGATTTTTCTTAAAGAATGAAATGGGCAGAAAAAGCATGTCTTGTATTGCTGAATGAGATTTGAATTATTATTGTAATATCATTGGATTGACATAGTGACATTAGGACCATATGAAATATAATAATTGTGATTAATGCTTATCTTGTTTGTATATTATTGACTTTAGTTTTGTTCACTTTGTTATGTTGTTACAGGAGGTTTTACGATGGATCAGATCAATAGTTGCAGAGTTTGGAACTCCAAACATAAGTACAGAACAATTGACTGATTTCATTCATAAAACATTGAATAGTGGCCAGGTAATGCAGTAACTGATATGGATCTATGATGCTGAATGAAATTTTTGAAGTCTTTTTTATTTTTCATTTAGCTTTTGTCTTTTGGTCAATTAATTATATGGTAATTATTCTGATTTTTTTTGTTGGTTAAACATTATTTTTTAAAGTAAGTAAATTCATTAGGGAAGAGTGGAGGATAAGAATTTTACTTAGAGAAAAAATCAATTGAGCAAAGCATGCCAACTGTGTCCAATGTGTTATATTCAGATCTTTTATTATTCTTGAGGAAAAGAATTTGTTGGCTGAAGGGCATTATGGTTCTTCAGTTCCCCTTGTTTTATGTCTCTTGACACACACAGGGCCACTAATTGTCTCTTCCCTAACGGGAAGTTTCTGAACAAAATATAGAAAATTCAAGTGAAGTTTCTGAAGATTTTCAAAATTAAGGAGTGGTTGTGTAATTAGAGGTCAATATAATGGGACGTAGGAGTATTATATTCTGTTTTTACTACAATATAAGGATTTTTCATGTGGTTATATGCATAGATTTGCACTCAAGGATTATTTTAAAGAGAATATGATAGGTACCAATCAACAAAGTAATGAAAATTGAAAACAGAAACAGAAATTGTATTGAATTCTCCTTAAAATAGATGAAACAGTGTGATGTCTGACACTACAAGAGGTTAGTCTCTCCCTATCAGCAAAAAGCTGCCCGAAACAGTACCCACTATCTTCCTACCTCACGTGACCCTCCCTTCCTAATATAACAGAATTCTTCTAGCAAGTGTCCTAATACAAGGACACTTCAAGAGGTCAGTCTCTCCCTATCAGCAAAAAGCTGCCGGAAACAGTACCCACTATCTTCCTACCTCACGTGACCCTCCCTTCCTAATATAACAGAATTTTTCTAGCATAACTCACACTAACAAAATTGTCACATTCACTAGTTTGTTGTGCATGATCCACATTCTCTTTTCTCACGTTTCCTTTATTTACACTTGTAACTAAGGGCCTAACAGAATATCACTGTCATGTTCTAAAGTCCTGTACAGAGAAACCTCTCTTGCAATGTGGTAACAGGGTTTGGCTAATTCCCTTTTTTGGATTTGCAGGTCGTGCCTGGATATGGACATGGGGTTTTGCGCAAGACAGACCCAAGATACACATGCCAGAGGGAGTTTGCTTTGAAGCATTTGCCTAACGATCCACTTTTCCAACTGGTAATCACTTATTTCAGATTTTGTTTGCTTTGAAGTGCTTTCTTATGGTACAACCAAAGTTCAGTCCTAGTAATTTAATTTGTTCATTATCTAATGTGACTTTGTCAACCTTTCAGGTGTCTAAAATAAAAGAGGTTGTGCCTCCCATTCTTACCAAATTAGGCAAGGTAATATTATGTTTTTATTTTTCAATAAACTTTCCTATGGATTTTTTTTCCCCCAACTTTGTTCTTGTGAATTCAAAATGGTTTATGCTTAATAAATGTACTGCCAAATGCCAGTATTTTATGAATACGTGTTGGCACTAAGATTACAGAAGGATTCTAAGGTTTAGCACAGGCATTGATTGAAACACAAGGCAAGGAAGATGGTCTGATAGGGGTTGGATATCAGATAACGAACTTTCAGATTTTTTTAGAGTTGCTAGGGGTTTTTAATTCAATGATATCGCCTCCACAAATCATGGTGAATTTCGTTTGTAAAGCATTTTGGGTTCAAAATAGTGAAAATGTGGATAAAGATTCAAAAGAGGAAGACATTCCTTGGTCTTTGTATACATTTCTTCTAATGCAAGTATTGCTTTTATTCCGGGGTAGTCGGTCAGTGTTTATTCTCTTTCCCACACAATCACTACAAGAATTTGGATCCAGTACTTCACATTCTAGTTTGGTTCTGTTTGCTTTGTATTTTTGTCTTGTTTATAATGATTTACACTTGGATGTTGTACCACATGTTGTTTTCTTGTAGATTCTAGCATTACAATGATAAACTGTGTAACAGCTGTGCTCATTGCTCTCTTGCTATTAGTTGTAATGTTTTCAACTTAAGAGAGTTTTCAATGATGTAGGTTAAAAATCCATGGCCTAATGTTGATGCTCACAGTGGAGTGCTACTGAACTACTATGGTCTAACTGAGGAAAAGTATGGTGTTACTTCTATCGCATGTTCAAATTTGATATAGTTTTCATTTCGAAATTACTTTTTTGGGTGAATCTGATGATCTGTTAACATTCTGGACAGCTATTATACTGTTCTATTTGGTGTAGCGAGGAGTATTGGAGTTGGCCCTCAGGTTTGTCATACACCATTGTTTCCTTGTTAATTACTTTTTGTTGCCTTGGGTTAACATATATCTTCCTTTTGGTGTAATTCAGTTGATATGGGATCGTGCTCTTGGAATGCCACTAGAAAGGCCCAAAAGTGTCACGCTGGAAAAACTCGAGAAATTGTGCGCTGGATCTGCGTAAACCTTAAATTTAAAGCACTATTTATGTTATTATTTGCTAAAATACACTCTACGTTAGATGCACGGTGGTTTTAAATTGAAAATTTGGTTTGATTGTGATGAGGAATATTCATTACCCTCCCCTTTTCCGGCCATAACTGTTTTCGAGATTTTTGTATTTAGGTAAACGGTGGTTTATCACCCTCACAGTTGTCTTTCTATTTTTTCTGAACTATATAAGTTAGGTTTCAGGGAGCATCATAATAAAGGCATTATTGTTTTGGGGTTATCCCTTGTATTCATTTTAAATTAGGATTTGCCCCTTTTGACTAGTGATCAATAACATGTATTTACTTGAAGTCGTTACCAGGAATAAAATCTAGCGCTTTCATTGGTACCGTGACACTTCTCTGAAATTATGTGCATTTTCTGGTTGATCCTATGTTGATTATGCAGTGTATTTAGTGAGCTGGCTCTATATTTATGGTATCCTTTGTTTTATCCATAACGTAAAATGTGATGTGTCTGCACTATCTTGAGAGAGATAAAAGTAAATAATAAATTGTAACATATTTTACTTTTAAAGTTGTTTTACAAAAACACGCCATTTAACATTTTTTTTCCTATTAATATTTCTTCTTTTACTTTTAATGTTTTAACAAATGATGTACCACTAAAGATAATACTTTATAGTTTCTCTTTATTTTGCACATTTCAACTGGTTGATGTATGTCAAATCTGTTTAGGATCACATTACTTTTTATTCAAGTTAATATTCTTCCTTTTCTTTTCTTCCTTCTTAGTTGTTAATAAATAGAGTAAAAGACAAATAGAGAAATAATAATATTTTCTATATTTCAACAAATAATAATTCAGTTAAATAATTAGTTTACTTCTATATTTCAACAAATAATAATTCAGTTAAATAATTAGTTTACTTATAATTAAGGTTACTTAGTAATTTGTTTATTCTTAAATAAAAACTTTAAAAGTTTGAGAAAATAAATCAGAGAGTAGAAATTACCGGAATTTGAATGATCACTAGCAATTAAGTCAAAAAAAAAAATTGATGTTATAGACAATAATCATAAGCTACTCCGATAAACTTTTACGGTTCACCAGATTTCTGTGAGTTTTGAACATGTTGGTTTATGTTCACTTTCATGTAGTATCTGTTTCCTTAAACCTAAACCTTAAACTATTCCTCAAGATGAGGTGGAGCGGATTCGAAATATGCTTGGTTCTCTGAGTAAGTCATTTAGCATTAATGCTTTGGCTATGATTGATATGATCTCCACAACTAATTCTTTTATTACCTCTTGTCTTGATTTTAAACATTCTTGGATTATTGATTCTGGTGCTATTGATCATATGGCTTGTTGTGCTGACTCTTTTTCCTCTTATAACCCTACTATTGGCAGACATACAATAGTCATAGTTGATGGCTCACATACATCAGTTGCGGGTTCTTGTAACATATACTTAAAGCCTTTCTTACATCTCCAACATGCTTTTCATGTTCTAAAACTTTCTACTAATTTTGTTTTTGTTCATAAAATTACCAGAGATTTGAATTGCACTATAGCCTTCTTTTCTACTCATTTTGTTTTTCAAGATCTCGCCATTGGGAAGACGATTGGGGGTGCTAAGGATTAAGGAGTAGGGTAGGCTGTATTATTTGGTGCCAAAATCTTCTGCATAGTGTGCTAAGGATCACACTTTATTGACTCATTCTTAGCCTACTGTTGACTCTTTGATTTGGCTTCATCATAAACGCTTGGGGCATCTTCCTTTTCGTTTCCCTAAATCTTTATTTCCATCATTATTTTTGTTGTTGAGTCTTTTCATTGTGATGTTAGTGAGTTTGCTAAACACCATCGTGTCTCTTTTCCTTCTCCTCCGCCATTCTTTCTTGGGTAAAAGATCTCTTTTCACATGCTGCTGTGGGTGCGTGAAAAGGACAAGGAGGGCTTGAGTTTGATGATATAATTTTTCATTAACTCCATTGAAATAAGTGTTTTATATTTTGATAGTTTGATATTTTTATTAGCTTGTGTAATATTGACTTGTGAATTTAATTTGTTGAATTATGTTAAGTATATTTTGAATCTTTGATGATTGTGATTTTTTTTTTGGAATTTTTTATATAAGATATATATTTATATTTTTTTAATGTATAAAATCGGGTCAGCAAAGTGAACCCGCGGTTGAACCCTTAAAAATTGAAAAAAAAACCTACGCTTGCTGAGGGTGACATTTGTAAATAAAACGATGAATTCCCTCTATCGCGTATCCCCGATTAATGCAGCCTGATATGCTTAAATTTTAAGTTTATAATATTAAGCGAAAGGTTATACCTATACCTATGGAGTACTTCCTCCCCGGGACCTACCCCCAACCTAGAGTAGCTAGATGGGGAAGTAAAATTAAGCCTCGTTCATACATGGGCTTCTCAGGTACGAAATGAGCCACACTACCTTGGCCGAGTCAATGGTCAGGCCAAGTTTTTAAACATTTCTCTTAAGTGTGTTTTTCTTGGTTATGCCTTTGATAAAAAAGGTTACAAGTGTTATCATTCTGTCAGTCGAATTTTTTTTGTTTATACGGATGTCACCCTTCATGAATCTGAGTCTTTTTTCCCAAGTCCTCATCTTTAGAAGGATAACAGTTCTTCAATAGACTCATCATCTTCCTTCTTTGAGTCTGGATCTTCCATGTCTACTCCTACACCTCTTGTTTCTGATCCTACTATGTCTGAACCTTCAAATACACCTCTTGTTTCTGATCCTCCTGTGTTTGATCCTTCAAATACACCGAAGATACAAAAGATTTTGACACCTGATTTGGTATATCATAGGAAGAGACAACTCACAATGCTTCACCAGCAAACCTTAATTGTTTGAACCACTAGTAAGTTTCAAACCTCTTATTTTGAACCTAATATTATTGCCTTTAATGACTTGCCTATTGCTTCTGATAGCTTATCCATTACCTCTGATGACTTACCTATTGCCCTAAGGAAAGAGATCTTGTATTCAAAAATCTTGTCCCTCTTATACCCAACACCCTATCTCCCATTTTGTCTCTTCTACTAACTTTTCTGTGCAGCACAAAAACTTTATTTTAGCATTATATTCTATCTCAATCCCAAAATTAGTACATGAAACATTAAAAGATGAGAATAGGGCTCAAGTCGTGCAAGAGGAGATGAATGCCTTAGAGAAAAATAAAACATGGGAGGTTGTTGATAGACCTAATGAAAAGAAAGAAGTAAGGTGCAGATGGATTTATGTCCTAAAATATAATTTTGATGGTACTCTTGAGAGGTATAAGGCTCAGTTAGTCGCCAAGGGTTACACTCAGACTTATGACATTGATTATGAAGAAACTTATGCCCCAGTTGCAAAGATGAATACTGTGAGAGCCTTGTTATCCCTTATTGTCCATTACAACTGGGATATTAATCAATTTGATGAGAAGAATGCTTTACTTAATAGTGAGTTAGAAGAAGAAGTTTACATGAAAATTCCACTTGATTTTGACTCTATGGATGGAGAAAATAAAGTTAGTAGGTTGAAGAAGGCCTTGTATGGATTGAAGCAGTCTCCTCGTGCTTGGTTTGGGAGGTTTACTAAGGTTATGATGACCTTAGGATACAAACAGAGCTAAGGAGACTACACAATTTTCTTTAAGCAGTCCCAAGATGGGAAGCTTACTATGTTCCTTATGTATGTTGATGACGTTATTATATCAGGAGATGATATTGTGGAGAGACATGTTCTACAAGCACGACTAGCCTCTGAATTTGAGATTAAAGACCTTGGGATATTGAAATATTTTCTAGAGATAGTGGTAGCTCAAAGAAAGAAATTTTTACCAGTTAGAGAAAATATGTACTTGATCTTCTTAAACAAGCAGGAAAACTTAGATGTAAACCCTCTAGTACTCATACTGAGCAGAATCATAAGATGGGTTATGAAGAGGAGAGTCCTCCAGTTGATAAAGGACAATATCAATAGCTAGTTAGGAGACTGATATATTTGGCTCATACTAGACCAAACCTAGCTTATGCTGTTAGTATTGTGAGTCAATTCATACATAATCCAAAAGAAAAACACATGCAAGTAGTGGAAAGAATTCTTCAGTATCTTAAAGCCACTCCTAGTAAAGGATTGTTATTTTGGCGTGATGGCAATTTCTCTTTAAAAGTTTATACTGATGCCGATTATGCTAGATCTGTGACTGGCCGTCAATCTACCACTGGTTATTGTATGTTTCTTTGTGGTAACCTAGTGACATGGAGGAGTAAAAAACAAGATGTGGTTACCAAGTCAAGTGCAGAGATTGAATTTCTAGCTATTGCTCAAGGTATTTGTTAGTTATTATGGTTGAGAATTATACTTAATTATCTCAAAATAAGATGTGAAGGACCTATGAAGCTACTTTGTGATAATAAGTCTGCCATTTGTATAGCTCGTAATCCAGTTCAACATGATCAAACTAAGCATATTGAGGTCGACCGCCATTTCATCAAAAAGAAGCTTGATAGCGGGTTGATCACTGTTCCATACATTCCTTCTAAGTGTCAATTAGCTGATATTCTGACGAAGGAACTTTCCTCAGAAAGGTTTCAAGAACTTACTAGCAAGCTAGGAATGATAAATATCTATTACTCAGCTTGAAGGGAGTGTTATAAATAATTGTAAATATTATTTCTTCTAGAATCTTCTTTGGGCTTATCAGATTAGGTCATTCAGTCTCTTTAAATAGAGAGCTCTTGTACAGTTATAATATACAATTCATAGAATATAATCCTTCCTTTTTTCAAGTGTTTTTTTATTTATAAAAAAATATGTTTATGTTGAAGATAAATTGAGTCTGGGATGGAAAAACTATTAAATCAAAGGTCATTTGGTACAAATGTTAGACCTAATGAGAAGCGAGATCATGTCATGTAAGAAAGGTGTAGTGATGGAGATTAGATGAACAGCGGCACCAAAGCTTAGCTTGACGTAGTTAGGAGTTTGGTTTTGTAGTTTTGAAATAGTGACTTATACAACATTGCCCGTTAGTGAGAGTAACTATAGTGTAAAAACATGTTGCCTGAATGACGGAGCTATGTAAGCATGATTCATTAGTGTAAGGCGTATTCCACTTTTTTTCTATGGTATATCTCAACAATTCATCCATGTTGGTTTTTTTTCATAATTGAAACATCGATACACATTTCGTAAAATGATCAATGAATGTAAAAAACCAATTCAACCCAAAATCTTAAGGTGTTGGATGAGGGCCTTTTTAATGGTTTTATATATCTCTAACACGCTCCCTCACACGATAGCCCACTGGGCTTGAAGGGTGGATAATACAGAGGTCCACATACATGTGTTAAGAAATTTCATAAGAGAAAGTGGAGTGCGGTGAGAATCGAACCCGTGAAGCTCTTATACCATATAAAGAATCAATTCAACTCAAAACCTTAAGATATTGAGTGATGGCCTTTTTAATGGTTTTTTTATATCTCTAGCAATAAGTATGAGGTAACAAAAAATTGGGAAATTCCCTTTATGATAAAAAAAAGTCCTCTAGTGCTTTCTGCTCAACCTGGTTCTCACACCACATGACATGACTTTTGTTTTGTCTTAGAGATAGAGATGTCCTGCCCAATAGGCTAGTGAGTTTCTTTTGGATCTGGGGCGCTCTCTCTAAGGTATCTATAAGTTAGATACCCTTATATCATTGCACTAAGAGTAAAGAATAGCTTTTGCCAAAGGGGTGGTGCGTGTGTACAGTGACAACATAACAATAAGAGAGAGAATATTCATACATGTAGGTTTTACCTCCTATTTATAGAGTTTACCTGTGGGTATTGGATTCTGGACCTTCTGTGTTTCTTCCAGCAGCCAAAGCCCATGTTTAATGCTATCGTATTAGAATTGATATCTTTGATGTATATCTTCCCTTAATTATATCATATTTATATATGTATTGTCCCTTGTTGGGCTTAGTGATAAATGAGCCTCATGTATGAATCCATAACAACTTTAATTTTTTTTTTTTTTTTCAAATTTGAGAAGGGGCCCCCTCCCTAGCCCCCTTAGTTCCGCCTCTAATTGCAATATAAGAGTTTTTGGGTGCAACAAAATAATTACTAGGTGTAAAAGGAAAAAGTTTGCAAAAGAAAACAAAGTTAACCCTACAAAACATGTAGGCAATGTTGTTAAAGTCGAGATTTTAAGTAAAATTGGAAGGGGACTAAAAAATCGTAAAACTTAAAATCGTAATGTAAAAAATCATAAAAACGTAAAAACGTTTGGAATATTGATAAAATCGTTTTGATGAAAAAAAGCGTAAAAACATAAAATCATAATGATAAATTGAAATTTTAACAACTATACATAGGGTTGGCAAAACGGGCCAACCCGGCAGGACCTGACCCAACCCGCATTCAACTCGAAAAAACGAGCTGGGTAGGGGTTGGCTCGAAAAAAAAAAACGAGCCAAAAAACCCAACCCGACCCGAGTTGGGTTAGGGTTGGCTCGCGGGTTAGCTAAAAAATATGGCTGGTGGGTTGGCTTGAAAAAATAGCTCGCAAGTTGGCTCGAAAATTGGCTCGTTTTCAGCATATTTAAATGACCTTGTAGTATTAATACACCAGCTATGTTGCTTCCATTAGCTTAAACAAAAAGTTACAAAATTAGAAATAAAAGCAAAATATTTTAGTTTCGAATTTTCTTCACAACAAATTTGCATCAACATCCATAAACAATTAAAACCACTTGCTACCAAGTGGGTAAGATATTTGAACCAAACAGAGTCAGCACAGCCTAACAATATAAAAATGGTAGGATGTGAGAAGATTATAGACTTAGGTTTAGAGAAAGAAGAAAAATAATGACAACATGTGTGAGTTTTCTCCATTTTTGTATCTTATATTTTGTATTTTTTATAAAAAAAAAAACTCAACCCACGAGTTGGCTCGTTTGACTTGCGGGTTGACAGCTCATTTTTGCCAACCCAACTCGACTCATTTTTGACAGATTACGAGCCAACTCATCGGGTTGACTCGCTTTTGCCAACCCTTACTATACATGTAGGGGACAGAAAACACAAAAAAGCATGCAGAAGAAAATGAGAATAAAAAACAACACAGGATTATTGAACTCGGACCACCGGCTATCAATTTGGTATATTGGGTGAATGGATAATTGATTGAACCCGTTCAATTGAATTTATATAATAATATATAATAAATATAATAATAGCTCCGTCATGGTCAACAAATAAACGGAGCATGTCCCCATATAAAATTCTGAAAAATGATTCAACTAGAAAACTAGGACCGGTTGAACCCAATTTGCCAATAACGCAACAATTGGTTGTCCAGTTGCCGGTTCAACCGGTTGGAAAAAAGCTGGGATGATCCCAATTTGCCAGTTTCACATCAGTTGATGGGAAAAAATTTATGGCGCATCAGGAGTGACCACCGCAATCCTTCAATGTTTTTCTTATATTTTTATTTATGTCCTTACAAATTTTCCACAATTAATAAAAGCAGCACTCAAAGGAGATGGTTCCCATCCACCAAAAATTCTCTTCCACAATAGAATACGCCAAATTCGAGTCAAACCATTGCAGGTCAAGTACAATTCAAGATGGTAAATTATCAGCATATTCCAGCTTTATTCGACTGCAGAAGTGCAGTAGTTAGGTCTTTGCAATTAGAGTTCAAAAAGCTTAATTTTAAATAATTTATTTAATTAATTATTGGAACAAAATATTATACCTATTCTTTTTTTCATTCTTATTCTCTACCTACATATTTTCAACACAGTTATATTAGAATTTTAAATAAATATAAAAAAAAAAAGAAACTTGAGGTGTGTTTGATTTTATTTTATTTAAAAAAAAACTAGTAAAATATTTAATGAAATAGGTATTTCTATAAGTTTTATTTTGAAAATTAAAAATCAAAGTATAAAACAAAAATAATACAAATTTGTTATTTAAATTTGATTCTAAAAAAAAAAAAATTATAAATTTTTGTTACAAAATAAACCTTATTAAACGAGTTTTTTTTTTTTTTTTTTCTGAAAATCAAAAAATTATTTTTTGAAACAGATTTTAAACAGATCTCAACCGTAGTAACAATATAATAATAACTTGCTACGTAATCCATTACAAGTCAGCTCACATTAAATTGGGTCAAATCAGAATAGAGCAAGTTGAGCCAATTTTTTTTTTTCAATTTAATTAGCCCAACTTTCACATTTTGTTGGGTTTTTTGGACTGGCCATCAGGTTTAGCCCATTTGGATATATCCCTAAGAGCATCATCCCACCAAAACTAAGCCAAACAAGATGACAATTCAAGTTATTGCATTTCAAAACAGGATTGGAATCAGGATGTGAGGAGTTAGTTGCTGAGGATGTTAAGGGTACTATGGTGCCCAGAATTGTCTGTCTGTAGTTGTTCTTTCTTTCCTATATATACAAAAAAAAAAAAAAACAGGATTGGAATCTAAATTCCCCAATCTGATGTTAGAAAATCATATATATAGCGAATGAAAGCAGAAGACTACAGCATGTAAGAACTTTGCCGAGGATAACTACCCAAAACAAAACCCTATCTCTTAAGCTCTTTCTTCCCTTTATCTGCTTTCAGCTCTCTTTGGTATTTTTACCACTCAAATACTACTAAGTCCACATGCATAAAAATAAAACTGAAAGAAAATGATAAGGACTAATGCCATAGATTAAAGTACAAACACAACATTACAATAAACAAATTTATTTTAGAGGAGGAACATTAACAATCAAACTTATCAGCCACATTATAACGGAACCAATGATCCAACAAACGAGGAAAAAGACAAAGAATCCAGCCAAAATAGTAAGGAGAGGAGGCCCCTTTGCAGCATTGCTACTTTCATTTACATCTGATCCTTCACTGGTTGATTTTCCACCTCTAGAGTTGGGGTTTGTTGCAGAAACAGTTAGCAACCTTTGATTTATAAGCAATTTTCTAGAACCTTTCCACCTGGATATAATCAAAGACCAGAAGATATAGTTTCATGTAGAATAACTACAGACAAGCTAAAATAATTATGATTAAATAAGATGCAAGTATTATAACAATCAAGTATAGGATAGACACACACCCTACCACTCATTCAACTAGGAGGAAGAGAAAAGTGTTTCATTTTAAGTAAACATTGTCGTAGTTTAAATTTTTTTAAAATAAGAGGAAATGATAAAAGATTATCATGGAATGTAGTGATTATTTCTTATTCATTTTGAAATAGCAAACTCTAGTGCACAAGGCTCCCTCACTTTCGACTTTCGAGGGTAGTGGTGAGGGTCCCTTCTATTTTTGCAAAGAGATTATTTTTTATATTCAAACCTATGACCTTCCGGTAACAAAAAAGCAATTTTACTGCTACTCTAGGGCTCCCCCCCTTTTGAAATATTTTATATTTCTCTAAATTTAGAGAGATGAAAAGTCAATTCTGTCTTCCCTTTCCCTCCAAACTCTTCCATCCAAACATACCCAGCCACTGCAATTAATTGATTTCCTTTGTTATTTGGCCTCAAAAGCCCTGAGTAGTTAAACTAAAACTAGCATAAATAAACCCTTTGGTTAGGGATCACAGATTTAAAAAAAAAACACCCTTTAAGAGTGAATCAGCGATGACAACCAGAAACAAAATCAAAGTCCTGAATTGCAAACCAAAGTTCAGCAAACTGTAAAAACAAACAGTGTATCCACTATTACATTAGTTTTGAGATTTGGAAAAAAAAAAAAAAAAATGAAAAAAACACCCTTTGAGAGTGAATTAGTGATGACAACCACAAACAAAATAAAACTCCTAGATTGCAAAATTATTACAATACGTTGTAAACCAAAAAAATAAAAAATAAATAGTCCAATGCGGTTTGAAGTGAGGAAAATTTATGCCTCTACTCATATTAATTTACTGACAGCCCCACAATCTTTTATCATTGCAAAACCACAAAGGTAAAAATAAATAAAAAGTCACATATATTATATTATAACGATTTAAACCAAAAAATCTGATAGACACATCTACTTCAGCACACCGTAAAGACAATAAGTGGTATCCACTATTATATAAATTTTGAGATTAAAAGAAGAAAGAAAAAGAAAAGAAACAAACTTTTTCAGTAGAAGGTGGTGAGAAATTTGTAACCCAGAAACCAAAACGGAGAAGCAGGGCAAAAGCATACAAAAATCTACAGAAAAATACACAAAAAAAAAAAGAAAAAAAAAAGAGGAACGAAAATTAAGAAATTAATAATAATAAGCAAAGAAATGTGTGAACCTGAGAGTAGAAGATGTGGGAGAGAATTTGACAGCGGGAATGGAAGAGATTTGAGGGGTTGAAGAAAACCCTTGTGTCAACTTTGCACAAGCTCTGGTAGATGAGTGTGAGAATGCAAGAGAGGCCATCTCACTCTCTCTCTCTCTCTCTCTTACCCAAATATGGACCTTTTGTTTCAAGTTTCAACCATATAGAATATGTTTTCCAACATGAATCTCTATATACGTATCTTATGACATTGCTTTAATCCGTTTTAAAATATTTATTTTCTAAACTTTTATAAAATATTGCTAAATATTTTTATTTTGTAAGATAAAAAATGTAATTTTCATCTCATTTCATTCAATAGAAATATTAAAAGGTAAAAAAAAGTTAATTTTTTTTATCAAATACCTTTTAAAAATTTCAAATTAACAAATAATTTAATATAAAATAGGCATAATGTAATATCCCTTAATACAAATTAAAAAAATTATAATATATTTGCTTTATTAGCGTAGCTGGTTTATATAGTAGCTTATAACATTTATAGCTGATTATTTTCTCCTTGTGCAAGCTCTTAGTTTGTTTTTATTTAGTTTAGTTGTAGTTGTTTAGTTTGTTATTTTTATTGACTCGGCATTGAGTCAACCCGGGCTCTATATGGAGAGCTCGTTCTCGTTTGCAATGTATTGATTTAGTTTCCACTTTCACTCAATTAACAAAAGATAATTACTTTTTTTGGAACCAGATCATCGAACCAATCATCACCTCTCATTAGCTTCAACGTTTTCTGGTGAATCCAAAGATTCCTCTGAAATTTGAGTCAGATGAAGATCACAAGAATAACACATTCATTGTAGCATACACTGAGTGGTTGACTCAAGACCAAATGCTACTGACGTGGTTGTTATCCATGATTTCAGAGGAAGTAATGAACAATATCCTCCCTGTTAAGCACTAGTTTGAAGGCGTGGGAGAACATACACAAGCTCTTTCATAGAATGATGAAATCTCAAGCTTGTCAGTTGATATCTGAGTTGAAGACGATGAAGAAAGGGACAAAAATGGTGAAGGAATACCTAGCTAGGGTCAAAACAATATGTGATTTGCTGAAGTCGATTGGTAGTCTAGTGACGACAGAAAAACATACAGAAACAATTCTTGAAGGTTTTTTGTTTAAGTACAATTCATTCTTGATGATGGTGCATGGACAAGACAGAGCTTATTCTGTTGCTGATCTAGGAATCAAACTTATGAGCCGCAAACAACTCTTGATTAGGCAAAATGTTGTAAATATTAGAATTTTATCTATTTATTTGTATTAGCTAGAATACTCAAGAAGTGTATTTTGGGCTTAGCCCATTAGGTCTTTCAGTACTCTTTAAATAGAGAGCTCTTGTACAGATAATATACGATTCAATAATATATAAATCTCCTTTTCTAGTTGGTATCAGAGCTCTCGATTCTGAGGGCTTTGCTTTCACAAATCACCGCCTTTAAAAACTAAACCCTATTTGCCTCTAGCCACCACAAAGCCGCCATCGAAATTTTTTTTTTGGGACATTTTGGTCTGTGAGGACCCCTGTTTCATTCCGTTTTCTCAGATTTATCATTCTACAGAGGTTTCTTTTTCATTGGACGACTGGAACAGTTCAAAAAAAATATACTGTTCACGCGCACTGTTCACCGATATTGTTCACGTGCACTGTTCATCAGTATTGTTCACGCGCACTGTTCATCGATACTATTCACGTGTACTGTTCATTAGAAAAGAAAAATAAAACAGAAGAGAAGTTTATTCGCCACCAGCCACCAAAATTTTTTTCCAGCCTTTATTATGCCACATGTATTAAAGATACGTTGAAAATTTAGTCTTTCTCCAAATGACCTCCCTCATCGGCAAGTGCACCGATCGTACCAAGTAATAAAAGGGTAAGTAGAGATCGTCTCCACAAGGATTGAGGCACCAAAATTATTTTAACTATTCCTTTCTCGTTGGATGAATCAAATTGGTTTGAGAATATTCTTGATTGTAAAAATTGAGAATAATTCAAAACTGATGAATAATTCAAAGATGCGTTTCGAAATTTGATAATGACATATTAAAATTGTGAAAATATTTAAAAAGAATATTGCGGTAAAAGACGCCAACACCTTTCTGATCCTTACCTTGCAATTTTAATTAATGTTTACATTTTTAATTACCCATTGATCAAACAATTCACCATCTATTAATTGATTGGTTAAGCCCTAATTCCTTAGTGATCTTAACCTTATTAACCTTATTAGAATCCTAATCCCTTAGAAATCTTTTTTCAAGTTAATCCTTTAAATCAATGAATTTTCCACGTTTGCAATTAATGTAACCCATTCCTAGTGTATACATGAATTGTTATTTTACCCTCTGTCAAGAACTAGAATTTCAATATTCCTTTTGAAAACCCTAACCCTCGCAATCCTAATAGAGTGATCGATTCTAGAAGAATTATAAGATGAAGAACATGATAAAATAAATACAATTAAAATAATTAAATATAAAAATTAACCAAACTACAAGGGGTTCACATCAAGGGTTGTGACCCTTACCACAATAATAAAAGACTAGCCAGACATATTCATGTCTGACAATTCTATGTATAGAAAAGAATTCATAAAAATAAACTAATAACCAGAAATTGGAGAAGAAGTTTGCTCTGCGTTCTGCCTCCGTCAATATCTCTCTGTGCAAAAGTTTATTTCCTTAGGTTTATGACTCTTTTTATAGCCCAAGACTCAATCAGGTTAAAATCTTCTAAAAGATTTGATTTGATTTCCTGATTTCGTCCAAATCCAAGCATTAGAAACCCAACAGCACGCTGCTACACGATTAGCGCCAGATCCACGCTAATCGCGCGATAAACCAGTGGAGAGCTCATTTCTGGCACGGTTAGCGTGAGCACCGCGCCATTAGCACAGATCACAGTGGTTTTTGCCCTTCCTTCCTGGATGGTGGCGCGATCCGCACCATCCTCATGCTAATCGCGTGAGTAGCCTTGTGTTGGTTCTCTTTTCTTGGTCTGGTGCTATCCTTTGTACCGCGTGAGTGAGCTATTTGCAACATAGCTTGAATTCATGCTTTTCTTCCTATAAAAACCTACAAACTGAGTGAAAGTGTGCCTGGAGGAAGATTGTCAAGGATTCATTAAAAATACTACTTTTTATCAATGAATTACTGTCAAATCCTTGTTCTTTTTGCTCTGAAACACCTATATTTTGAAGGCACATCAAGCAATTCCCAGATTTAGATATTGTTGTCCCCAGCAATAAATAAAATCAAACATTAAGCATCAATGACAACTCGGTGAGAAGGATTTATGTCCTTTTTGACATTTTCCTTATGGCAGAGATTCAGAGTTATAATGCTGTGCATGAATGAATTCCAGTTGGAATTTTTCGAAAATCACTTTTTTTGCATAGGGAATTAGAATCTAGCTTAATCACTCCTTACCAAGATAATCACTGCACTTTCCACTCTTGTGTATAAGGTTGACTCTCAGTCCATCAGTGCAATAAGACTACCATAGGTTTGATCCCATTCTCAGGTTTCTAAAGATGAGGAACTCATAAACATGCACAATTAGATCCAAAGGTCTTTGCAGGTTGTAACTTGGCTTAAGCTAGGGTAGGAATATTTGGGGAAAATGGCTAATCTTTGACTGTACATGAGATTGAAACACAACAACGTTTTAGTTGTTCATACTCAGACACAATTTCACTTAGTCCCTTCCTTTCTATTCACACTTTTCTTTTTCTTCTTGACCTTTTATTCTTTGTTGTTGCTTTGCAACTTTTCCTTTTGTTTCTTTTCTCTTTGGTCCCAGCTTTTGCTTTCACTTTATTTTGGTGAAATTGATCCTTGAATTTCTATAATCAGTGTTTCAATCTCATCAAAGGTGTGTTGATAGAAAAATAAGCTAAGAGTCTCATGGTTAAATTCAACAAGAAACAACAGGCTAAGGCTTAAAGGGGCTAGCAATGGATTTTTTTTTTCGGTTTAGCTATTTGGCCAATGAGTTAACAAGAAAGAATTGCCTTTATCATTTCAGATCATGCTTGTGTTATTGAGAAAAAGATCAAGTTCTAGAGTGTTATTACAGTGAAGTCTCTAAAAAAGAAATTCACTGTATAGGCTCAAACCTCATGGTTGTGCAATCAAACTAGAATCTAAATCCCACTTAAAATCACATACCAACTGTAATTCTCAACAAGAATTCAATCATTTGAGCAATAATAACTCTTAAGACTTCAACATAGAATTCAATCGTGACTTCTCACACAGTGTCTTATATGCTCCTTAAAGTTTGATTTTCTTATTGCATGAGTAGCAAATGAAAATTTAGGTATGTTATTCAGAGGACTTCTTCTATCACAAAAAAAAGCAAATTGAGACAAAAGGGTTCAGATATCTCCCCTGATGATTCAAAAAACTTTTCTGTTAGAGGTCTTTTCAGTCTGGTTCCTCTGTGCACGTGGGGGGTGCCAATTCCCAGATTTAGAAAATTGCTGTCCCCAGCAATAAAACTAAACTAGTTGAAGAATAAGAATTTTTGCGCATGTACACACTCACACGGGTTAAAGCATCAATTCATCATAACGGAGAGGAAACTAAACATCATAATATCTCAATTGTGGCAACACAAAATGGAAATGTAAAAACATCATCAAAATAACAAATAACAAAAGGTAAATGGTAGCAGGGGATCAACCATCCAGCCATGACTCATCCATATCATCTCCTCCGGCAACCTGTGGTGTGTCAGTAGGCTTAGATGCTAGCTCGGTTGGGACTGTGGTCGCATCAGGCTCCTCAGGTGCGGGTGGTGGTGTAAAAATGGGTCGATACGCAGATGTATCTACCGCAGAGGCTCTAGAGATGTCCTCTAACATTGTGTCCAATAGTCACCCTGTATGCTCAGACGGTCAAGCTGTCCCTGCATGGTCTGAATGTGTCCTTGCGTGGTGAGGATAACAGGGGAATCGACATATAGAGGCTGTGGTGCTGCTGGTGGAACTGGGGCTGCAGCTGTGGTACTCTGTACTGGAGCAGAAGGATGAATATGCTTTGGATGTGGCCCATATGGTTCACGGGGCCATATACGCGGGCTTCGCGTAGCTAAGGTAGATGCTGGAAACTCTGCGGCTCGTCTCATCTGTCTGTTTCGTGCCTCCATCAGCATTTCCCTGTACATTTCATATGTCAGGGTGGTAGCCACCTTTACATCCATAGGCTCATCTGACGGTATCTGGACTCCGGCTTGGATGCATAAGTGCATGATCAAAGTGTAATGGGCCAAACGGATTTCACCTCTACCAACAGTGATGTTGTGGAGGATCCGGTCAGAAAGTATTAGAGAGATGGCAAGATTCTTCTCACTCATTATCACATAAAGCAGCACTGCCCTCTTTACATTCACATCCGTCAGGTTTGTAGAAGGGATCACTGTAGAATTGTTGAACTGATACCAGAATGCAACCTCTCCAGTCAAAGCATGCTTTACCATCTTTTCTGGCACATGGTCTAAACCTGCTTTTGTAATCCAAGATGAGTAGAAGCCAGTGATCCCTCTTCTAACCCTATCTGCCACCTCAGGCATATCTTCCCTGTATAAATTTCGAGTGGCGGTAGGCTGAAGTTTATTAAAAATGGAGGTGAACCGGCAAGCATCTTTATCATCATAAGATGTCTTCAGAAAGGCTTCAATATCTTCAGCTGAAAAAGGGGACCTCTTTTCCTCTAACCCAGCTCACTCGGACAGATTCAATCCTATCCTTATCCATATTGGCACAGAACTTCTTCAGAATGGCACTGGAGCTAGGTGTTGCAAATGTGGCCAATGTCTCCCATTTTCTACTTTTAATCAAGGCCAAAAGGGAGCTGGTCTCAGGAAATGTCTCCAAGGTGATTGATCTCTCAAGGATCACTTTCTTAGGCATGAACCATTGGTCATACCGCTGTTGATGCTCCGCGGAAAGGAATCGGTCTTCATCAAAATCGGATGAAGCTCTCGGCCGCTTGCTACCAGATGTAGCAGTGCCCTTAACTATGCCCTTGGTTCCTGCCTTTGTACCCTTTTTAGTTAGCTTTCCCTTGTCTCCTGCCATGGTTGAAATCGTGACTTGGAATCCTTAAGGTGTAGTGACAGTGGTCAAGCCCAAAACAAAATGTGCAACCCTAGCTCTAACCCCACGGTGGTGATTAAGGTTTTCACGGTGAGAGAATATGTGTGAGGGAAGGAAGAAGAGAAGGGGGACAATGGTATAGGTTTGCGGCTAGTGATGGTGGTCGGCGGTTTGGTGTAGAGAGGGAGAGATGGTGACCGGTTGTTATGGTGGTTAGGTGTGGTGGTGAGGAGAGGTGAGAGAGAGAGAGAGATGGAGAGGGAAAGAAAGAGAGTGGGGCAGTGAGTGTGGAGTGAGTTAAGTGGGGGTTGGGCTCTTAGGGTTAGGTTTAGTTTCAAATTTGAATTACCTCTAAAATCGCCAGCGCCAATCGCGCCAATCTCACGCGAAACGCGCGGTGAGGCAGGAATGGGGAAAAATCTCACGCGAATAGCGTGATTCTCATACGATTAGCTTGAAAGGGAATTATGGCGCTGATCGCGCCCCATTCACGCGGATAGCGCGACAAGACAGTGAGTTCACCCTTTTTCCACACTATTAGTGCGGGTTCCACACGGTTGGCGTGGGATGGATCCTAGTGGCGCTGTTAGCGCCATGTTCACGCCATTCGCGTGGTCAAACAGTAAGCTCAAGGATTTATTTGATTCATCTGGTGCGGATCGTGCCACTACCACGCGATTCGCGTGAATTCTCTTTTTAAATGGATTTGGACTCAGAATTTATGTGACATTCACTTAATGTTGTGAGTATGGACTTGTGACTATACCTCCTTACCAATTACCTCATGACTCTAAAAAAATAAAATGAAAGACTCAATACTCTTGGGTTGCCTCCCAAGAAGCGCTTGTTTAACGTCGCGAGTCTGACGAGAACAATTTAAGCTTCAGGTGAAGCCAAAGGGACTGAAACTGTGTCCCTACTTACTTGTTCTCCATGATATAATTTCAATCTACACCCATTGAATTTAAAAGGTCTTTTAGCATTGAGAGGTGAGATTTCAATAGTACCATATGGAAACACTATCTTAACAATAAAGGGACCAGACCAATAAGATTTGAGCTTACCTGGAAACAACCTCAGTCGAGAGTCGTATAGTAATACCTGTTGTCCTGGCTCAAACTCTTTCGGTTGGATCTTCTTGTCATGCCACTTCTTTGTTTTCTCTTTATAAATCCTGGAATTTTCATATGCTGCTAACCTGAACTCAACAAGCTTATTTAGTTGCAGTAATCTTTTATCATTAGCCTTTGATGGTTCAAAATTGAAGAATTTAACAGCCCACAAAGCCTTATGTTCTAACTCTACAAGAAGATGGCAAGACTTACCGTACACCAATTGGAATGGTGACATACCTATTGGTGTTTTGAAAGCTGTCCTGTATGCCCAAAGTGCATCATCCAGTTTCTTGGCCCAATCCTTCCTTGAGTTGCCTACAGTCTTTTCCTGAATCCTCTTCAGCCCTCTGTTTGAAATTTCTACTTGTCCACTGGTTATGTCCACTTGTCTACTTTTCCAGGTGTGGACAAGATTCTCCAATACCTGAAAGGCACACCAGGAAGAGGACTATTGTTCTAGAGAGGAGGAAATCTCTCCTTAGCGGTTTGTACAGATGCTGATTATGCTGGATCTGTGACTGAAAGACAATATGCTTCGGGCTACTGTATGTTTCTCTGTGGAAATTTAATAACATAGAGGAGTAAAAAGCAAAATGTGGTTGCTGGATCAAGTGTAGAAGCAGAATTTCGGGCCATGGCTCAAGGGATCTGTGAGTTATTATGGTTGAAAATCGTTCTTCATGATCTCAAGGTGAAATATGAAGGATCTATGAAGTTATTCTGAGATAACAAGCCAGCCATCTGTATAGCCCACAATCCAGTCCAACACGATCAAACCAAGCATATTGAGATTGATCGCCACTTCATCAAAGAGAAACTCGATAGTGGCCTGATTACTACTCCATATATCCCTTATGGTCGTTAATTGGCTGATGTATTGACTAAGGGTCTACCTAATGATAGGTTTCAAGAGCTTACTAGCAAGTTGGGAATGATAAATATCCATTCCTCAGCTTGAAGGGGAGTATTGTAAATATTAGAATTTTATTTATTTATTTGTATTAGCTAGAATACTCTAGAAGTGTACTTTGGGCTTAGCCCATTAGGTCTTTCAGCACTCTTTAAATAGAGAGCTTTTGTACAGATATTATACGATTCAATAATATACAAATCTTATTTTCTAGTCAAAATGAACAGATACTAGCTGAAGGAGCTCAGGTGAACCTAACTCAACGTGTTTAAAACTCACAGAAGTTTGGTTCTGACAAGGACGAAGACTTTGTTTTTGAAACCAGAAACCAGAGTCAAAAAGAGCATCAACGTTTTGGCTACTTCAATACTGCAAACGGCTAAAACAGAGGAAGAGGTCGTGCTGGTATGCAATCTAATCGAGGAAGAGGAAGAGGCAATAGAACAAAAGTACATTGTCAACTTTGCTACAAGTTTGGCCATGATGTTAGAGATTACTGGTACTGTTTTGAAGAGAATTTTGTTCCAAGTCTGCCTCCACCACAAAACACTTCATATCCACAATATTTTGTTCAACAACAGTCTCAACCAATAAGATCCTTTCAGTATGTAAGACCTCAGAATCAGCCTTGAGCTTATGTTACAGTCCCTTCCATCCTGCCATCTATATCCACCTTTGCTTCTTTGGTTGACTGGTTACCATATTCTGGAGTTTCGAATCATGTTACTGGAACACCTCAAAATATTGTTCAAGGCCAGAAACTCAATGGTACTCGGCAACTTGAAAGAGAAAGAAAGATGGTTGAGAACAATGAAAATGAAGGAAGACCACCACCACCTAGACCCACCCTTAAAGCACTGGCTACTCTATCTAGGAATAGACCAGAAAGAGGAATCATAGTTCCTCAAATTACTGCCCACAACTTCGAGCTTAAATATATCATGTTTACATGATTAGGGATGCTGGAGTTTTCAATAGACTTCTCAGTGAAGATCCATATGCTCACCTCACTAATTTTATGGACATCTGTGATAATTTTAAAGCAGATGGTATAACTGAGAATGAGGTTGTTCCCTTATTCTCTGGGCTCAAAGGCTAGGAATTGGCTGAAGACCCTTCCTTCTAATACTATATATTCGTGGGAGGAATTCTCTAACAAGTTCATAGAGAGGTTCCTTCCCATGTCTCACATGGAGAAAATCTCTACGAGGCATGGGAACGATACAATACAAGAACAAGATCAAGAAATGTCCTTGTATCCCCATGGTGGAGGCAGGTTTGGGAAAAAGTCATCTTTGAATCTATGTCAACATGACCTTACATCATGTCCATACTTGAAACACAACTAGCAGTGAACATTTATCTATTTCCTCTTCCTTTTCCATATGAGTTTCTACCTCCAGTACATCCTCTTCCTCTGTTAACAAAGGTAATCTGTTGTGTAACTTTGTTATTTTGAGCATCATCATCAGCTACATTTTGTTTCTGAAAGTTCTGAGCTTCATGGCTCAGATTTACAGTTGACACTTCAGATAACGAGGACTCATGTTTTTTGAGCAACAATTGCTCATGTGCAAGGAAGCTACATTCCAAGATTCGCAACAGTGTAAGGGCATTCTCTGCCATGAACAAGCATGATGAATGGAGTATAATTAGAAGATAATCCATAGAGAATCATTTATGTGTGCTCCTCGGTTGAAACATGATTTCCTATGGTTTTCATATAATCACACAATGTTTTGATTCGAGTGAGGTATTCCTTCATAGATCGTGTACCTTTCTTCATCGTCTGTAACTCAAATCTAAGTTGCATGACCTTTGATTTCATCATACCTTGAAATAACATGTGTATGTTTTCCCAGGCTTCAAAGGAATGTTTCACAAGTATATCGTTCACTGTTTGTTCTGAAATTGATGAAAGAAGCTAGGTAAGGAGCATTTGATCTTGTGTATGCCATTCCAGATTGGTAGAACTTTGGTTATTGCTGTAGCGATCTTTATCAAAGGCAAAACTGATATGGAATCTTCGTATTTACCAAAAAATATTTGCAATTGATGCATTGTGATCACTGGTTCGATGATTTGCTTCCAAAAAAGAAAGTTTTCTTCAATTAATTTTGCTGAGATTTGAAGATTAAATAGAGAAGGAAGAGATTTTGCTTCCATCGAAGTGTCTCAAGACATGCACAAGCTGTTGAAGTTGCTAGGATCTAAATGAGAGGTATTAGAGTTATTTGGAGCTGAAGCGAAAGCCACGAATGTGACCTAAAGTGGCTCGGGTCCTCAGAAGGAGGGCACTGATACCATATTAGGTTTAAGTGAGGTCATGGTGAGAGAGAAAAGAAAGATGAAGAGAAGAGATATCATAAGAGTTTTTCTATTATTGATATTCTAAGGATTTACAAGTACAAACAAATATATAAAGGAGATAGTGGCTAATATAACACCTCATGTAATTGAAATTACATTATTATTATTGAATTGTGGATTAGAGGGCTTAATTGGTGAAAATCCTGAATTATGGGTGAAAATACATTCGAAGGGCAAATGGTAATTTGACAATTTCTGAACCCTAAAATTATGAAATGATAATTAGACATTATTTGGTGACAAATAATGTTGGAGTTGGATTCAGAACGAAATTTGAAAGTGGATAGGAATTTTTCTAGAAAGTTGATGAATAATAATTTTTAGTGGATGGAATATCGCAGTATAATTTTTCTTAGAGGCTCAAAAATCATATTAATATTCTAGGAATGGATATATGTTGAAATAAGTGTTCAGAACTAAGAGAAATAATTATTTAAATTATTTCAGGAATTTTGATGATTTTGGAAAAATACAGTTAGTTTGAGTATATAGGCAAAAGTGGAATTATGTAAAAATTGCCCGGATCTTTTAAACATTGTATTATGACATTATTAAACTATAATTATGCGTATTGAATTTATGAAAATACCTAAGTCTTGAAATTAATTGAGATTTCAAGAAGATTAATTAAGTAAATTGAATTTAGATATTTTAAAAACTTTTTTAAAAAGTCGAAAAAGGCAGCTTATTCTAATTGGTCTTGAAATTGGCCATAAAAGCTTGTCTTCTTCCTTCCTTTAGCTTGTCTTGGCCGAACCTTCATTGGAGAAAGAGCTTGATTTGCAACTTTTTGTTTTGACACCGAATCAAGAGAGTTACAACATGAATCTTTTGGTAATCAAAAATCCTAAAAGAATTTCTTGAGAAAGTGAGTGTGAGAGGAGTTCTGTGAGCTTGAAGATGGAGATTTTGTGAGGTGATATTAGCCATTATTGATGATTTTTTTTTGCTTGGAAGCTTGTATATTAATCTCTGAAAACCTAGGAATCCATTGGTGGTAAAATTTCTCAATTTCACCTAGTCTTTCTTATGGATCGAAATTTTATACGTAATATGATGTCTATGTTGGTGAGCATGGTTAAAGAGGTTTTATGGCTATGTTCCTTTGAAATTTATTGTTCGTACGGATGAATAATTAGTATAAATGCAATAAAAATTTAAGTGATTTTGGTGTCAATACTCAGAAAATTTTTCAAGGATGAAAGAATAATGTCTTGTGAAGGAAGTCTTTGATGGATGATGTAATTGATTGGTGGTTGTTTAAATCATGAATTATGAAGTTTAAAAAGAATTTTAAGCTTGTGAATTGGTTGAAAAATCCTTAGATTTCATGGATGCACACATTTGACCATATTGGAAAATTTAGGGAAAATGATGTAAATTGTGTTGTGGCTTGATGGAAGGTATGTCAATATATTGGTGATTTGGTTGGTAAGGTCATTGAAGTTATGGAATTGGTTAGAAAGAATTAAGGACACAATGAGGCATTTGAAAGCCTTAAAATTGTGGGCTAATGTGTTTATGTGAGGGTTACTATTTTGTAATTTGCTTGTGTATTCTCAAGCATGTGATTGATCATATTTTGCTTGTGGAACTTGTTACAAGTAAACTTCTGTGTGTCATGGGGTTAGTCCCTTTGTGTGCTCCGCCATGTCCTTTGAGAATGGTTGGTTGGATTTGTAATCTTTGATAATGTGTGATAGGGTATGATCATGCATTTTTACTTGATGTTTGACATGCATTTTGACATGTTGTTTGGTATATGTTTTGATATACATGTATTCTTGACTAGTATATATTTTGATATACTAGTATCTCTGGTCAGTAGATAGATATTGTATGGACTTCCACCAGATAGGTCTCTAGGTAGGGAGTTCCGGTTAGCATGGTTTCTTAGAGTTGTTAAAGCTCTAGGAATATCTCGGGAGTTGTGTAATGGGATCCTTACATAAATCCTTATTGGGTTGTTCTTGGATGTTTGCCTAGTGACGGCATCTTTGAGCAATAGTTCTTGGATGTTTGCCCGATGATAGTTGTGATTGGGATCCATGAGTAGTAGTTCTTGGATGTCTGCCCAGTGATTGATGTAATTTTGTATGTTATAATGTACATTTGTTATCAGTGCATGCACAAGTGGAGTGACCATCCCGGACCCGTAGTTTACTGAGATTGTCAAATCTCACCCCGCGTTATGGGGCATTATTTTCAGATACCACTAGTGCTGTTGGAGAAGCCTTGGGCAAGAAGCATACTTAGTGTGAACATGAACATATGGAGTATTTTAACATGTACATAGGAGTGCATGATGATTTACTTGGTATTTTGACATATTATTTTGATGCACAAGGTAGTTGCTTATTTTGTATCATTGACTTAGTGTATGAACATTGGTCTTGTATGAGATGTTGTGGACATGCTTAGAGTTGTTCATACTTTTGTGTCTAAGTCATTTGATTATTATGTTGATTATGTAGTAGTTAAATTTGATAGTTGATGTAAATGTAATCGTATCATTTGAGAACCTTGTATATGTAAATATTAATGTATATGATGGAAGAGCTTTAGGCCTATTGTAGTTATTAATGATGTTTAATTGTAATGAATGTCAATGGGCCATTATGTATGAAAAGTAATGAGAGGAATCGATGGATATTGTGGATTGTAAATGCCCCAAGGTATGTTGATCATTTGGATGCCACCCTTTTGGTGAATTAGGTACCCTTTTTGAGTATTGGAACACACTTGTGTGAAGTGGGAAATAGTTGTAAAAACAAAGGACATTATGTCAAAATTTCTAGAAAAACAGTGAGATTTTACCCTTACTTTGAGAGACCATAACTTTCTTTATAGTGGTCAAAATAAGGCGTACTATATCTTATTTTGAAGCTTAAGATGTCCCTTACATTGTCATAAAATTTGGTATCATTTGGAGTTATAAAAACTGGCCAGTTTGCGTTTGAATAAGAATTCTTCTGTTTCGCGTTGAAGTTGACAGTATTGGTATTCGTTTTTGAAAAATTCATATATCTCTCATTTCTTACCCAAATTAGGCTTATGATATATCAAATTGAATCTTGAGGTGTCTTATAGAGCATAAATGTTTTTGAGAGAAAATAGAAAAATAGAACGTATGCAGTTCGAAAAGCAGTGAAGAATGTTTGTGTTCTTGAAAGTGCATTTTTGGCAGTTTTAAGAAATTAAAATACGGTGAGTGTACTCAGAGTTGTAGAACTCCAAATGAAGCATGTGATACCTCTTTGAAAAGGTAAAGGAGTGTAGAATAACATATCAAAAGATGGAAATTTATGGACAAGTAGTCCAGTTGCAGGTTTGATAACACTGAATGTACCTCAAGTAGGTAAAACGTGAAAATATGTTTTTGTGCTTCGTTGATTTATGGGAACTACTTAGCAACTTTAAATAGACATTGTATGATGTTACGAAATAGTATTTATGGTTCTGCAATAGTTTTGAGTTACGATCATATTTTTGAAAAATGTTGAATACAGACGTTTTATAAACGTAATTATTTTGTAAACGGTATTAAAAAGAAAAAAATTATCGTATTTTTAAATGAACAACTGTGATTGTAAGTGTGCTTAATATCATAATTAATGATAACATTACCGGTCACGGATGGGGTGTTACAACTAAAGTGATGACTCAGCACCTAACAACCATCTAGGGAAAGTAATCTAGTGAAACCACTACTATGCTACTTACTATGCAACATCTATAGTAAAATAAAGGTAAAAGTACATGACAGTAGACTAAACGCAGTAACTTAGTAAAGAGCTAAAGTAAATCTTTATTCTCTTATATTCACTAATGAGGAATTTAGTGTACAAATAGATTATATGGTTAGGCATGATATGCTTGAGCATAGGGTTTTAGGTCATGTTTAGTAAAACTTTGTGCATGCCTAGGCATAAGTAATTTCCTTGGGGACAATATTTAATGCTTTATCTACTAAAGTAACCTTTTTGGTGAGTACCTTTCTCTTAATTCAATAAAATTTTGTAAGGACACAACAATACTTTAAGTTTGGGGTATCTGTGATTGTCCTGATTCTATTTCAGATGTTGAATTGCTTGTTGTGTGATTAGATTCAAAAGTAATTTGTTGAATGTTGCTACTATCTTGTTGTTTTGTGAATGCTGGACTGTGTTGTTGGTCTTGCTGTTAGTGGTTATAAAAGCTTGTTCTGATAGGTTGATTAGTAGCTGATAACAGAGACGGAATTTTGTTGAGTGAATAAGAAAGGAAAAATATTTAAAAAAAAAATAAAGAAGAATTCTCAGCTGCCATAAGATGTTGCTAACATGAATTGATTCCTTTCTTTTATTTACTTCTATTCTCTAATTATCCTTAAAATAGTTAGATAACCTGAAAATGTTAAGTGTCGGGGGATGTAAAGTGAATCAAGTCTCAAAATAGTGTGGGTTACTTCCAATGAACAAAAGCTTGAGAGATTTTTGAAGCCAAGCACTAATTTCTTTTAGAGAGGTCACCATGCTTGTATCCTCCTGGATTTTCCTTGCAATTAGTCAACTAAAGAGTAACTTCTCAAGTGATTTGGGCTTTCATTTCTAAATTAGCCCTGAGCCAAATAGCCACCCTTCCAATATCCATTGCACCTATGTTTGAGCTTTAGACCTTGCCCTTCTTTTTGGGTAACCCTGATACATCACAGCCTTTGATCCATTCCCTACCTACACTTGCAAGAGGGGGGGTGTTGACATAGTGCCAGATGGAGATGCAAGAGAAATACCAAAAGAAAAGAGAGTTAATACAGAAAAGGGAGGAAAGGATTGAAAATAAAATGTAGTAAAATAATAATAATAAAAATAAAAAAGAAGGAAGGAAAAAAAGTGCAATTCAAAGCTTAAATATATATATATATATATATATATATATATATATATATATATATATAGCTAAAAATTAAAAAAAGTGTCATATGTTTCAGTTTAATTTTTTTAGTTTGAAGCTTCTTTTGAGTGTATTAATGTTGGCTGACTATGTTAATGTTCTTTGTTTGCAAGTTCTAGCTAAGTGATCAGAAAAACCATTAATCTAGCCTGACTCCAGTACAAGCCAAGAAGACCCTTTGATGAAAGGTGAAATTTAAATGTCAAGTGGCTAAATAACAGGAAAAATCGAGGATTGATACTACATTGGTGATGTTGAGTGTTCTACCTTGTAAACACTAAAAGTGGAGTGTAAACACTAATTTGGAGAGGTGTTCCTTGACAGGAATCTACAGTGCTCTAAGCTAAGACTTGCTTTACATTTGGCTGACATGATACATTGATGGTTTGCTTAGTTTGAGTTTTGTTATCTTGGAATGGAAGTTAAATAAAGAAGGACTGATTTCATTGATGGTAAGATATATATGGTGGCTGTATTATTCTGTTAGATTGAGAAACACTTAAATTTGTTGAGAAAGGTTTGGGTACATATGTTGCTATGATTAAATTAGCGCTGCTTTAAGGCGCTATTGCGCTTTAGTTACGCATTGCGACACCCAACTGCTACTTTCGCACCACAATGAGATGTTTTCCGGTAGCGACGATGGCAGAAGGCATCTTTCACGCCGCTATAGGGAAAAGAAAAGGAGTTACAGATATTTAGGGAGAAAACGAACGTAGTGTAAATTTAAGTATCATTTAAGGGTATAGTGGAAAAAAGACAGGATAAGTAAGGGGTAAAATAGATATTTACTTGCAATTTTTTTCCACAAAAGAAAAGGAGGGAACATCGTCTTTTCCTTCTCTTCATTTTCATAAACGACAAACCTTTTTCCCTCTCCATTTTAAGTTCTTCACTTCTTCTCTCAAATCTAAATCTCCCATTTTATGTTCCCTATTTTGAATGTAGTATTATACTTTCCATTCCTCATTTCCTCTTATTTTGGGTGATTTCTTATCTTATAGCATTTATATATGTGGTATAATTTATAATAACTATTGACATTGACTTTAGAGTAGCGGCTTTACCATTACCCACTATTTAAAACTATGGTATATTGATGACTGGAAAAGCAAGCTGAACAATTACTCTGAAATATCCTTTGGTTCAACTGAAACTTTGAATCTTTTGGAGGGATGATAAAAATAATGAACTTGGATGCTGGCAGGTAGACAATAAAGGGTTGACATGTGTTTTAATATTGTCAATTGCTTGAAGGCAAGCAATGTTTAAGATTTAGGGTATTTTGTTGGGCTGATTTCAGTTATATAGTGTGATGCTGTAATTGATGAAAGTATAATTGACAAGTGTAATTTTGTTCAGAAAATAATAGTGATTGAAGTTTAAAATGTGTAATAATTTGTTATGTGCATGAAAACAATGTTGGAATGATTTTATGTGCTTTTAACATGGAAAGTGAGTTTATGTGCAGGCTGACATATGACAAGAAAGGAGAATAGTAAGTGTTGATGGAGTAACTCAATGCTGGATTTGATAGTTGGTAAAGATAGGTGCAAATAATTTTTGTAGTTATTTATAATTAAATTATATAATTGTATTTTTTATTTGTAATTATATGATAAATATAAAAATTAATTAAAAATATATTTCCAGTATTAATAAATTATAAATAAAATTAGAGTGTGAGAATAACCAAATGATGAATATTAAAATAATTAAAAAATTTTAAAAAATATTTGCATTGTTTTAGTGCAAAACAAATAATACACAACACAAAATTTGTGAATCGAATGACAAACAGTAGATAAAAAAAAAATTTGTATTGTATCTCAATTAATTGCCTTGTGTTATTTTCTTTGTATTATTCCTCAATTGTACATCAAAAGTGTAGATATATAGGGCGTGTTTGATTAGTGTTTTAGAAAACAGTTTTTTGTTTTGAAAATAAAAATAAAAATAAAAAAATTGTTTGACGAGGGTGTTTTGTAAAAACAATTTTGAAAACAGTCAATCATTTTTAGTTTTTAGAATAAAAATTTCAAAACACAGGTGGCTTGTTTTTGTTTTGGTTTTCGCTTTTTTGTTCTCAGAAGTGTAAGAACACTTTGTTTTCATCTATGATGCACGGACACGGGACACGACACGATACGCTGACACGTTAATTCTAAAAAATGTAATAATTTGACACGTTTTGATATTAAATAAAATTTTTAATATATATAATATAATTTATATTTAATATATATAAGAGTCCATAATAAGTTATATAACTATCAAATATTTAAATTTCATAATATAAATATAAATATAAATAATTTTTCGTACTTTGTTAATTTTTCATGTCAAATTTCATAACAGAAAAAAATTAATTTATAAATTGTTTCTTTTATATTTAGTTAACAAAATAAAATTAAGATTAAAAAAAAAGTGTCCGAGCGTGTCTGAGCGTTGACCGCGTGTCCAAAAAAATTGACTGCGTGTCGGAAAAACGTGTCAGAACGTGTGAAAGAGTTGATCGTGTGTCCCCAGATGTTGATCGCGTGTTGATTTAGGGGATATGGTCCGGAATATTTTACTCATGTGTGACCACTATATTCACATGTACACGCTCATAAAGTTAAGGGTAATTCTCTCGTGGCATTTATGAGGAACTTCAACATTAACCTTCCAAATAGATTAGCTATCGTCTGTATAGCTGTTGAGGACAATGAGAAGTTTTATTGAAGCTCAGGGATCGAATTGGAAGGTTAGAATTCCATGTCTTCTCTTTTTTGTTTTGATTCTTTTCTGCTTCCTTTAAAATATGCTGATCTCCGCTTCCTCCTTGGATGACTTCACATAGTTTGAAATGATATTCCTACAATAGAGATAATGGTTTTTTTTTTCCTTTAGTTTCATCTGATATAATTTTGAAAACAGAGTCAGCGGTAACCATTAAATAAGTTTCTACGGCTTGCGTTGGGTTAAAAGCACGGAATGTATTTGCACCATCGCCGTCTTCAAATAACGTATTTTCCACAATAGCACCATGGATAGTGCATAGAAGGACAGCGCCCAATACACCAGCAACTCCCATCATATGAAATGGGTTCAATGTCCAATTATGAAATCCCTGGAAAAAAGGATGAATCGAAATATAGCCGCTACACCAAAACTAGGTGCAAAGAACCAACCAGACTGACCTAGTGGATAAATCAGGAATACATAAACAAAAACAGCAATTGGACCAGAGAACGCGATTGCATTATAAGGACACAATTGAACAGATCGAGCAAGCTCAAATTGACGTAACATGAAACCGATTAATCCAAAAGCGCCGTGGAGAGCAACAAAAGTCCACAGACCACCTAAATGACACCAACGGGTAAAATCTCCCTGTGCAACAAAAGGGTTTAGTGTTTGTCATTTTAAATTACACAATTTTGTGTCATTTTTAATGAAACTACATTGTTTTGGTGTGTTTTGTCATTTTCTTTAATTTATAAAATTAGAAATAAAAAGAAAATGGAGGAGAGAGAATGTAAAAACACACCAAAACGACGTAGTTTTATTAAAAATGACATAACTTTGTGTCATTTAAAATGACAAACATTTTTCCTTTGAAAAATATGTTTCGTATTGTGCAGATATTGTAGCAGAGGTGTCAAGAAGAGAGAAAGAGGCAAATATTATCCCTGATCCAGATATTGATGTCTACATGAAGGCAAATGAGAGAAGACTTTCTGTTAGCCATATGATTTACCTATTTGGCTTGAATCCCTTAGCCTTCAGTCTATTTTGTTCAATAAATGATAAATCTTTCAAACTTAAAGAGAGAAAATCTTTCATTATATTTATTGAATTTTGGAAGAAATATGATACGAAGAGAATGTAGGTGACAAATTAGTTATAATAGCAGACAAGCAGTAATTTTAATAATGATCTGATTCATCTGCAATCAGTTATAATATTGAAGTTGAAGGCATCATCCATTTCTTCTCCATTTACAAATAGAATGACTAATAGATAAGTATTTGGACTTGTGGCTTGTAATGCCCAGGCTAAGGCAGCTGAAGGCCAGAAAACAAATCTTTTAACAGATTATATTTTAAGGGTAAATTTCATACACTCAAAACCTTATCTGTTCATCATAAAGACAATATGAAACTGTGTCTTAATTTCTTGTATTTGTTTTATATTTTCAGATTTTGGGACTGGAGATCTGTGCTGAAAATGTTGTGGGAAATGCAATGTTAATTGATATCTCTGGTGGACAAAGGAAACGTGTTACAACAGGTAAAACAAGGTTGGTCTTAATCTTGATATATGTAAGATTATAATAATTGTAAATCTCTAAATACAGGGGAGATGCTGGTTGAACTAGCTAAGGCTCTTTTCATGGATGAAATATCTACTGCTTTGGATAGCTCAACAACCTTTCAAGTTTAGAAGCACCGGTAAGTCGCAGTTTCTTGGTTTGGGGTCATGGCTGCTGATATCATGCCATAGTAGGTAAAGTATGCGAAGGTGAAGAATGTGAAGAATATAAACCAGAAAACATTAGTGATAGTCCACTCATAACCAACCATTTCATACAGGCATACACTATAATTCCGTAGACCACAGATTGTAAAAGAACATAAGGTAGTTCAATTAGAACCTGCATGAAAATATGAAGATTAGAAAAATAAATAAAAATGAAATAGACTATCCTATAATAAAGTTAATAAAATAGAACATATATGAGAGAAAGTTAATAAAGGCTAAATGCTTGCCTGAGCAACAACATATGCCAAAGATGAATATATTCCAGCAGCCTTTTCCCTATAATAGACTGTTCGCTCTACACTCACCACTGGTTGCACTGACTTAGCATTGTTACTACCAATAAACAGAACAACAATATATGTTAGCCCATCCCATGGAATAGAATAGAATAGATCTTGTTGCTTTTCACTGCAATAAATTGATGTGTACATTAACTTTTAGAACAAATAGAAGCAAAAGTTTGAAAGTAATAATATATTCTAGTTTCCTGTTTGATCATACCATTTGGAGCCAAGGTTCCAAAACATGCTCCCAAGGAAGATGGAGACCATTGTTGAGAAGAGAAACCTTGTGACATCGTGAAAGGATGCTGTTGAAGATGTATGCAAGGAAAGGTTGTAGGGGATTATTGGAGAAGAAAAATGCTATTAGAGGGAATATTCCAAAAGGTTTAGTCTGTTAGAGGATGCTGAGGTGACAAGTCTGTTAGAGGGAATAAAAAGGGTAGAGTGGCTGGAGCATTGATAAGTCCATGAATTGTGACTTAGAGCATGTGATTTGATGATAAAATGGAATGAAAAGACTATCTTTGTTCATAATAACCCCAATTATTGCACTGAAATAAGGATTTCTGATTTAGAATGTTAATGGGCTGAAATTTTATGTTTCAGGCCCAATTGGTATTATTTTCCTAAGCTAATGAAAAAAATGGGCCACTTTTTGATCAGAAGCCCGAAAGTGGGTGAAGAAAGAAAAGGCAAGAAGAAAAGAAAAAGGAAAGTTGGGCCAGAAGCAATCAGCGGCCCAAAAGAAGAAAAGAATGAAAGATGAGAAATGAAGAGGCAAGTCAGAATCAAGAAGAAAAGAAAAGGAAAAGAAGAAAAACCCTAGCAGACCCACCATCAGCTAACCCACCGCACGACCTCACCACCCATCACGGTCTCTTCTGAAAATCGAGCAACTGAACCGATTCACCATCCCTAGACAAGAACCCTAGCCTTCCACCATGGTTCAGTTTCTGAACCGGACCAACCTACACAAACCCTAACCAATTCTTGGACCAATCCAGAAAAATCCAAAAGAGTTGATGAGCTGGAGGTCGTTAGTGGAAAGGGTTACTTTTTGAGGTGCGTTGCGGAATCGTGCAAGGAGACACCCACGATCAAAAGGAGCGAGGAGCGTACGTTGGAGGGGACGATTTTGGAGCAGCTATAAAGGAGGGAGGAGGTTTTTATGTGAGGATGGATCTATCTCTCCCCACCTCTCTTCTGTTCTGAGATAATTTTTATTTTTGCTCTTTAGGTTATTTTTCATGCTACTGTTTTCTGATTTTATTTTAGTAATCTGTTTGTAAATTTTATGAGCACTTGGTTCAGGACTATCGGCTGTTGATAGTTCCTGAGTTTTTATTTCCAGTATCTTTTAAAAGTTTCTGTCTTTTATTATGAACGCTTGCTGTATTTTAGCTCATCAACCTGTGGTGATGAGCTAATTTTTCTGAGAGTTGGGTTGCAAAAGTACCCGGAATTCACTGTTATTGGATGATGTTTTAATGTTTACATGGTTGTTTTCATCTTGTTTACTGTGCATGTTTATTGCTGAGTTTGATTTTGTGATGATCACACATAGTCAACTCTGAGTGGTGTGAGATTATTGGGAAATAATTCACATTAGACCCCATTGTGAGCACATGGAAAGTTGAGAGAAAAATCTCTCTCAATGGGTATGGCTTCAGGGATGAAGTTACCCCCATGTAACTTGTGAAAATGGTTCCTCAAGATCCTATGACAACAGTGACATAGGGATATGCCAACTGTTGTCAGTGGAAGAAAATTGTTGTTGGGAAACAACAATTACCTTAATATTTTCGTTAAGCTGGAACAATTTTTTGTTCTTTGTTAAAGCATCCCAATGACAAGTGAGGGAAGGGGAAATTGAAACCCAACTCATTTCCAAATACTGATTTTAAAACCAATTTTTGTCACTTGTTAATTTTTTGTCAAAACCTGAATTTATTCTTCTGTTTCTAAACTTAGAAGAAAACCATTGCAAAACTTTTTTACAAGTATTTTAGTTAAGTCATTTTTCTAAGCAGTAGTTAAAGAATCTGTCACCAACTAAATCATTGTTTTAAAAAGAGAAAATCACTACAAAAACATTTTCTGTTCTTTAGTTGAGAAAAGTAGCAGCATTTAATTTCATTTGTTTTTTTATTTTTAGTTCTTTTAGCAATTACCATTTATTTGAAGTTAAAACGCAAAGATCCTTGTGGGAACGATTACTGGGACTCACAAAAGCCCTATATTACTTGTTGTCGCGTATACTTGCGCGCATTATTTGCACAACTGTTAGCAAGGCAACAAGCATAAGGAAGAAAATTGGAAAATGGGACTTGGGCTGGGAAACCAGATTGGGAGAGAATCAACACCTCTCTAATGTGTTGAACAATCATTTTCTTTTCTTCTATGTAATTTCATTGCCTTTCACATTTGGACTCCGTAATTTGTTTTTTCTTTTTCAATATAATCAGAAAATCCAGATCTTCTTCTGGGCCAAATTCCTATGTTTTTCCTTTATTTTACTGTAAAATCTGATCCAGTCTTATCACATTGTATATAGGATTCCACCATTGTTTCCATAAGCAACCCAGGAATTGGGTGAAGAAGGACCTTGAGTACTGTGAAGGAAAATGAAGGTCCTTTGATTTGAACCAGGAACTGGAGTACTTAATTTTGTAATAAGAGTTTTGTTTCTCCTGAAACAAATTTCGCATATCTGTTTACAAAAGCAAACTGCACATAAAAACTTACAACAAAAATCTACTTATGCTTTTTCTCATTAATTGCTTTGAAGCAGACTATTTTTAGACCTATAGTTTATGTAGACTTCATACAATTGAAAATAAAATACTTGTATAACTCTGAATTTTTGTACAGCTCAGCAAAATCAATACACAATTCCTTTTCTTTTGCTGAAGTGGTGACTTCCAACATCCATCTTGTTGTGTTATAGCCATCTTTCATCTTGCTGACACCTTGAATTCCCTTCATAACAGAAGTGCACAGGTAAGTGAAAGCCTGGCCTGAAAGCTCCATTGACACCCTTCAAAGAACCAACTTATCCTCAAGCTTATAGATTGCCTCATGGTTAAAGACTGAACAGAGATGCTTTCACTATTCTCCCAATTGCTTATAGATTGCTCTGATTTAACAGGCCGGTGATTCTTAAGTGCTGCATAATGAATTTACTATATTAGTAGACTCTTTAGGCTCTTATTTGGTTATAAAACATTTAAGGTGAAGAAACACACGACGGTTCAAGTAATTGAGAGCTAGGATGTAACCACTGTAACGTATATCCAATCAATGCCCCAATACCTATCAAATACCAGTAAGACTGAGTAAAGAACCCGCGAGATTTCAAAACTTCAACTCCTAACTGTTCCATTGAGTTAGATAGAACCTTTCATATGAACATAGATTCAAACATCAAATTAATTTTAATGTGGTAAGGAAGAACAAAAATGAAGATATACATTAGTGAAAAACACACGTCTCCATCTCTTCCCTAGTAACTCATTATTCGCTAAGGCATTTTGTGCATACATCATAGGTGATATCCAGAAGCCCCCATAACCACCAACAACATCAACATCACCTTTATCCCATACTAGTTGGGGTTGATGGAAGCCTTGTAACCACCATTTTTAGAAATTTTCTGTAAGCATAAAGGAAAAAAGTAAAGCAGGAATGATAGTCTAAGTCTAGAACAATAATAGGAGAAACATCAATTTCCAAGAAACTGCCTCCTACCACTCCCAGTGCTTCTAATGTCTTATGGAATCTCTTCGCAGGATTCATAGTCCCACAACTTGTAAGTTTTAGCTTCCTTTGCAGTTAAATGCAGATTTTTTTTACATTTTAAACATAGGAATACATAATTAGTTGATTTTCTTTCTTTCTTTATTTATTTACTCTTTTGGCATGGGCTGACAGAGGATCCCAATATGGTTGAGATGGTACCAAGGAAGCACGGACATTTGTAAAAACAGGAAGAGTCGGGTCCGACACGGCGACACGCTCCGACACGGTGTCGGACACGCGGTTGACTTTTTCCGACACGTTGACCATTCCGACACGCGAATTTGACCGTGTCCGAAACGGTCAAATGGCATTTTCGTAATTTTTTAAAATTTTTTTTTTTAAAGTTAAAATATATTAATAAAGCTTCCACCTGATCATATCAATTTTATCTTTTGTCTTTTTTCCCCTTAAGTAGATAAGAGATCATCTCATCATCATTGTTGTCAATTCCTATCACGCTCTTGTTATATCTTCTTCTCTCTGATCTCTCTCTAATATGATTTGATCTCTCTATCTGATATTATATATCTCTCTCATCCCTGTTCTTATTTTTTTTTATTAAAGCTTCCATCTTTATAACGTGTTGATGGGTATTATTAATTTAGTTTCATTTTTTTGTTAAATTATTAAATATTAAATGAAATATACACTATATAAATTAAAAATATTATTTAATATTAAAACGTGTCCCAACGTGTCGAAATCCATAATTTTTTAGGATTGACGTGTCGGAGTGTCGTGTCGTGTCACGTGTCGCGTGTCGTATCGGTGCTACATAGGATGGTACTATTGGGAAAATCCAATGGCTTGAAGTTTGTTTGGGTTGAGATGGTACTATTGGGAAAATCCCAAATGGTTGACTATAACAGAAAACGGTTAGCAAGAAATGGAGGAAAATGCTGAATAAGTAGTCTCAGTTGCTTGTATTTTCTTTTGTTCGATTCAATCTGTAGTCACTGTGTCTGTATAATTCAATTCCATGTACTGTTCAGACCACTATATAGCAATACAAATACAAATTTCTCATTTTAATCTTTGTTCTTTTTCAATAATTGTTTGTCATCAATCTTGGTTTCTATCAATTGGTATCAGAGCTCCCCAATCTAGGGGGCTTTGAATGATACCAATCATTAAAAAAATAAAATGGAGAATCAATTTCATAGAATGAAAATTCCTATATTTTTTGATGAAGAAGAGGTATATAAATGGTTAAATTGGATATGGTGGTTGTGAACACCCAATTTTGTCCTAAATATTTAAAAAATGACAAAAAAAAATCTAAACTTTAAACTTTTATTTTCTTAAAAAAAAGAGAGGAAAATTAAAAGAGAAAATTTTTCTTTTTATAATTTGTAATTAGCTGCTATTTTAAAAAAAAAAGAGAAAAAGAAAAAGAAAACAAAAGTAACAAAACGCCAATTCCGCACAGGAAAAAAAACAAAACGCATGCAAAGTAGACATGTAGACAGAGGGAAATATTCAAAGGAAGTAGACAAAAGGTAGAGAAAAAAAAAAGAGACGATCAAGGAAGATTGTGGCATGCTGAAAATGACCTTTGCTCCCCACTGTCAAAGTCTTGCACTGGTGGATGCAGGTGCAACACCAAAACAAAAGTGTTTAAAGAAAAATTATGCCAAACAGAGGCCAACATTTGAAAGCTAAATAAAGGACCTTCAACAAGAAACACCAAAGAGGATCGGTCAGTTTGTCTCTGAGTAAAGGAAGAGCAGCATGCCTGACCACGGGATGGAGTAGAGTGGGATCAAGAATTCGCGCTAGTCAAACAAAAAAACCATACTGAAGAGGGACTATATAAAGGAAGGGGAGCTTCAACGAAAAAAGGGGGAAGGTTTCAAAAAAGGGGAAAGAAGAAAAGGGTTCCAGTAAGCCTGAAACAGAAACAAAAATTTTTTAGGGAAGAAGGTCATAGAGATACCCAGTACTAAACCATCTCCATTTTATACCACAACCAAAAAAATCATCTCAAATCTATTCAACCCAAGCTTCATACCAAGCCACACCATTGGTCACCATTTGCAAGCACCGCCACCGCCAGTCACTGTGCACATCGAGCTAGGCATCGTCGCGTTCACCACCGTTGTGCACCATTGAACATTTGTTTGTTGTGCTACCTCCACCGTGTCACTGGTCTCGTGCATCATTTGAAGTCTCGGTGCAAATTTCTTCCTAACAGTACCAGAAGACCTTGATTCCTGAATTTTTTTTTGCGTTCAAACATCAAAAGCCTTATTCATTTATGTTCTGCTTTTACTTCGCACTATTATAATACTATTATTGGAGAATATTCTTGGATAAGATCAGATCAATGTAGTTTGTTATAGTTTGTTATGATGTACATCTTGTTACCTAGTTTAATGTGTTTTGTTATGATAGGATAGAGTTGTTTACGTAGGTTGCGGTCTATTATTTTTAGTCTTATCTTTTTGTACTGATATGCCTTATATTAAAGGCACCATTGAACCCAGTAAAACACAAGCTTTACGATACCAAATTTATTATGGTATCAGAGCAGGTTCGAACACTTCCGCAAAACTCTGATCAAAGTTGATAGCTGGTGTGCAGCCTGGTCTCATTTAGTCGCAGAAACAACAATGGCACTGGATGAGGATCAGCAACCTGCAACAACATATTCAGCAATGACTCCTGAGATTATTAATCGCCTATTGAGTTTGGTTGAGCAGCCTCGCTCAACAGACAAGCTTTCTGCTAATGCAGAAAATTATGCAGTATGGATCATCGATAGTGGGGCATCCCAACATATGACAGGGTTGCTTTCGGTGCTCTGTGATGTCAAGAATATTGAAGCCTTGCCTGTGAGGTTGCCGAACGGGACAACTACTTATGCAATGAAGCAAGGAACATCAATATTGAATAATAATTTGAAACTGACTAATGTGTTATATGTACCAAATCTGAGATGCAATTTAATATCAGTTGGCCAGCTCGTGCGTTCAGATAACAAGAATATCATTTTCACTGATAAAGCTTGCATTTTGCAGGACCGAATGATGAAGATGGAGATTGACTTGGGTGAATTACGTGAAGGAGTGTATGTGCTCGTGCAAAAACCTGCAACCGTAGCAGCTATTCGTGCAAGTAATCTCGCTGACCTTTGGCATAAACGCCTAGGCCACGCATCTCATGAAGTCGTACGTTTTCTTCCTGGTGCATTGTCAGTTAAATTTAGTGAAATAAATAACAAGGCATGTGACATTTGTTATCGTGCTAAGCAAACGAGAACTCCATTTTCTTTGAATGATCGACGGAGTAAACAGTGTTTTGAGCTTGTTCATTGTGACACTTGGGGGCCTTATAAAACTGCTGCATCAAGTGGTGCACATTATTTTCTCACACTTGTTGATGATTATAGCAGATCTGTATGGGTGTTTCTGATGGCGGAAAAGAGTGAAACATATAATTGTGTGAAACGGTTTCTTGCTATGGTGCATAATCAATTCGATAAAACAGTAAAAGTCATGAGCAGTGATAACGGAACTGAGTTCACTTCACACAGAATGATTCAATTGTATGCAGATAACGGTATTATACATCAAAAATCGTGTGTGCACACGCCACAACAGAACGGAAGAGTTGAACGGAAACACAGGCACATATTAAATGTTGCTCGTGCCTTGCGATTCGAAGCTCATCTGCCTTTGGAGTTTTGGGGAGACTGTATCTTGACAGCAGCCCATTTGATAAATAGAACACCCACAAAATTGCATGGAGGAAAGACACCATTTGAGCTACTACATGGAGTTGCACCCAGATATGATTGTTTGAAGGTTTTTGGGTGTTTATGCTACACGCACCCTAGACCTAGACCCACTGATAAATTTGCAGCACGATCACGTAGATGCGTCTTTGTTGGGTATCCTTTTGACAAGCAAGGATGGAAAGTTTATGATCTTGAAACAGGTGATTACCTTGTGTCTAGGGATGTGAAGTTCCATGAAGATGAATTACCTTTTCAAGAGATGCATTCGACACAAGATCCCCCTCGTATCTTACTGCCTAGCTTCATAATGAACCATGATGTGACTGACGAATGTGCACCAGACAAGGCTGGTAATATAGCTACTTATCCAGATAATGATCATAGCATGGAGCCAGAACGTGATCATGCAAGTGATGCAACAACTGAAGAACCAGTCATACCTTATCACAATTCAGTGACAATGGCAGAAAGGGGGAGCTCCTCATATCCCATGAGGCAGCAACATGGACAACAAGTAAGTGATGCTACAGTGCACCATCGACCACAACGTGAGCGTAAGTCCCCTGCCTACTTAGCTGACTATCAATGCAATGCAGTTGCACCACATACACACTCACGTCATAACACTCAAGACGGCTCCATCTCAGGTACACATTACCCTATTCATAATTATGTAACCTGTTCTAGATTCTCACCAAAACACCAAGCGTTTTTAGCAGCAATTGATGCAGACAAAGAACCAACGTCTCTTAGGGAGGCCATGCAAGATAATCGTTGGGTTGAGGCCATGCGAACATAAATTTGTGCTCTAGAAGACAATCACACCTGGATTGTCACTGATCTTCCACCTAGGAAGCGTGCACTCCCTTGCAAGTGGGTATATAGTATTAAATATCATTCGGATGGAACAGTGGAACGGTACAAAGCGAGATTAGTCATTGCAGGTAATAATCAAGTTCCCGGAGAGGATTTTAATGAAACATTCGCTCCCGTAGCCAAGATGGTAAGCGTTCGGATACTTTTGGCAGTAGCAGCGGCACAACGGTGGGAATTACATCAATTAGATGTGAGTAATGCTTTCTTGAATGGTGATCTCAAGGAAGAAGTATATATGAGATTTCCTCCAGGGTTCACTAGTGGTTCCAGTAATAAAGTTTGTCGCCTTCAAAAATCTTTGTATGGTCTACGTCAGTCCCCAAGGAACTGGTTTTCCAAACTAAGCTCTGCACTGTTTTCTTATGGATTCACTCAGTCACAAGCTGACCACACCTTGTTCACTTTAAAACGAGGTGATGTGTTTGTTGCATTATTAATTTATGTCGACGATATTGTTTTAACAAGTAACAACTCAGACTTGTCAAGCTGTGAAAAAATATCTCAGCTCTTGTTTTAAGATTCGTGATCTGGGTCCTTTGAAGTATTTCTTGGGGATAGAAGTAGCTCGTAACAGTGAGGGTCTTTTCCTATCTCAACGCAAATATGCCATGGACATTCTCTCAGAATGTGGGTTGATTGGATGTAAACCTGCTTCATTTCCAGTGGAGCAAAACCATCGACTGGCTTTAGCAGAAGGTCCAGACTATAATGATCCTCCTCGCTATAGAAGGCTCATTGGGAGATTGGTTTATCTTACTATTACCAGACCGGATCTTAGTTACGCAGTTCATACACTCTCTCAATTTATGCAAAGCCCTAAACAACAACACTTTGATGCATTACTTCGCGTTCTCCGTTATGTCAAGCTCAATCCAGGCCAGGGCCTTCTCCTAAAAGCTGATTGTGATCTTCAAATACGCGCATTTTGTGACTCTGATTGGGCAAGTTGCCCTATTACGCGTAGATCCCTTACTGGTTTCTTTGTCATGCTAGGTAATTCACCTATTTCTTGGAAAACTAAGAAGCAAGCCACAGTCTCTTGCTCATCTGCAGAAGCTGAATATCGTTCCATGGCAACAACTATTGCTGAGCTTATCTGGATCAAGAATTTTCTTGCGTCTCTTGGCATTAATCATAATCAACCTATGCATTTATTTTGTGATAATCAAGCAGCTCTTCACATAGCTGCAAACCCAGTGTTTCATGAGCGTACAAAGCACATAGAACTGGATTGTCATTTTGTGCGTGAACAACTCGTGGCAAAAACCATCTCAACGGCATATGTACGGTCACACTCTCAATTGGCCGACATCTTCACCAAAGCTCTTGGAAAGCAATCTTTTCTTACCAATCTTCCCAAGTTGGGCATTTCATGTCTTCATGCTCCAACTTGAGGGGGAGTATTGGAGAATATTCTTGGATAAGATCAGATCAATGTAGTTTGTTATAGTTTGTTATGATGTACATCTTGTTACCTAGTTTAATGTGTTTTGTTATGATAGGATAGAGTTGTTTACGTAGGTTGCGGTCTACTATTTTTAGTCTTATCTTTTTGTACTGATATGCCTTATATTAAAGGCACCATTGAACCCAGTAAAACACAAGCTTTACGATACCAAATTTATTAACTATTTTGCTCCTTTTATTTGTTAGTCATGATATGTGCCGTTAGTTGAAATCTAGCCAACAATTGCTATGTTTAAGTTAGTTTTTTTTTTTCTTTTTTTTTCTTTAAAATATAAAAAATCATGAGTGGCTAGCTTGCTTTCTGGTTTTGTTTTTTTGATTACATTAGGTGTGTGTCATTATGGTAAAACAAATAAAAAAAATATAAGAGAAAACCAACTAAAATAGGACGATAAACTTGTGAGTACCCTTTTGTTTTCTATTTGTCATAGTCACTGTTAACTCTAGCATTTAGGTTTTTTTTTTAAAAAAATAAAAAAATAAAATAACAAAAAAAAACTAAGCTAAGCAAAGGCATGTAGTCTGTGGTATAGGCTTCAGTTGCTTTCTTCTCCCTAGAGTGGATTAGGTACATTTTTAATGAATAAAAAATAAATAAATCAATCAAAAAGAAGGAATGCTATGATTATCTACAGCTTTCAGTTTTCGTTTTTTCCTTCTTTCTAGTAGGTTAGGTAGCTTTTTCTTTTGATATTAAAACAAATAATAAAAAACAAAAATAAAATAAAATAAACCAAAAAAAACAAAATAACCAAATTGTCCGTGTTGCCTTATATTCCATATTCATGTAAACAAATGATTATCTTATTGTATTGTGTGTGTATTTATCTATTTGTTGGTGAAATATGATTAAATACTTTTAAAGTTATAAAAAAATAAAATATAGCGGTTATGTTATCGCATCCTCTGTTACTTTTATTACTGATACCTGTTTGTTTGTGTCAGACATACATTATATGCGACATTAATAAAAAATAAAAAGTAAAAAAAAAACCAAATAAAAAATATAAAAAACTTCATAATATCTTTATTTCAATCCACGCAATGATTTACAACGTTGATGTATGGTATTCCATCCTCAAGTGTTATACTTATCATATGTGTTTTCGTATGGCTATGCTATCTTAAACCTTACGCAAATGTAGATTTATTTTGAAATAAAACTTTCTTTCATTTAAATAATTGATTTTACCCAATATCATGGCAGCCAAGGAAGCACGGACACTTGTAAAAACAGGAAGAGTCGGGTCCGACACGCTCCGACACGGCGACACGCTCCGACACACTCTGACACGGTGTCGGACATGCGGTTGACTTTTTCAGACACGTTGACCATTCCAACACGCGAATTTGACCGTGTCCGACACGGTCAAATGGCATTTTCGTATTAATTTTTTTTTAAAATTTTTTTTTTAAATTTTTTTTTTTAAAAGTTAAAATATATTAATAAAGCTTCCACATGATCATATCAATTTTATTTTTTTTCTTTTTTTCCCTTAAGTAGATAAGAGATCATCTCAGCATCATTGTTGTCAATTCCTATTACGCTCTTGTTGTATCTTCTTCTCTCTGATATCTATCTAATATGATTTGATCTCTCTATCTGATATTATATTTCTCTCTCATCTCAGTTCTTATTTTTTTTATTAAAGCTTCCATCTTTATAACGTGTTAATGGGTATTATTAATTTAGTTTCATTTTTTTGTTAAATTATTAAATATTAAATGAAATATACACTATATATATTAAAAATATTATTTAATATTAAAACGTGTCCCAACGTGTCGAAATCCATAATTTTTTAAGATTGACGTGTCGGAGTGTCGTGTCGTGTCGTGTCACGTGTCGCGTGTCGTATCGGTGCTACATAGATGGCAGCGATGTACAATGTAGATGTATGGTCTTTCATCCTCAAGTATTGTAAATATCAGAAGGGTATACGTATAGCCATGCTATCTTACACCTTGCGATGTGGGATCGTTTTCAAATTAAATTATTTTCTCTCAAAAATTTTAAATTTTAAATTATTCCTCCATCTCATTCGATAAATTTGTTTTTACATCCTAGCAGCGATATATGACATTGTTGTGCGGCTCGCCACCCTCAAGTGTTATAAAATTCGTTAGAGCTTACGTATGGTTATGCTATCTTAAGCTTTACGCAATGATGGATCTTTTAAAATATATGATTTTTCCAAAAAAAAATTAAAATTAACTAAAACACAGACATTTTACAGAACGATGTAACTTTGAGTTCCTCATTGCAGCAGAGGATACGTAGGAGCGGAATTTCTCCGTCAAGTTAAAAATAAAACTTTTTTTCAAATTTTCTTTTCTTTTCTCGTAAATAATTTTAACACCTTGCTTTATTTGGGTTAAACAAATATTCTAAAATTATCACAAATTTGCACGACTAATTTAAGGTAACCGTCTTTGAAACGGATGTGTGAGGGGTGCAGTGGGATTAAGTTTCCACTTCCCTGTGCATAGTCAGACTCCCGAATCTTGATTCAAAGACCAGTTTGCAATAAAAGATTTTTTAATTTTTTTCAAATTAAATAAAATTGGTGGCGTTCATTGTTTTATTTTCTAAATTTCGGGTGGTTACAGTGGTATTTTTGCAAGAGTGGTAAATCGGAAGTTGCATGGCTGTCAGAAGTGAGAAGAGCCTTGCGTGGCCAAGCTTGGTACTGGAATCTGTGGGGGAAGCTTCAAACGGGGCGAAGCTTGGTACTGGAATCTATGGTGGAAGCTTCAAATGAAAGATGTTACATGGTCGTGATTCCGGTTTGATATAATTCAATGATTTTTAGCGCTCATGGAAGACTCTTCGGTGAAGGAGGCACAGCCAACACCAATTCTTTTGCATTTTATTTATTTATAAACAAACATTTATAAATTATACATGGCATATTATATGAAATACACAATAAGTGATGGAATATTCCTATTTAAACTGGTACTGAATTCCATAATGTGCTCTGCAATTTTATCAGGACCCAGAAATAGAAGTATCTGGATAATATTGTACAAAATTCAACTGTTATGACATGAACCTGCTAAGGGAAGAAGGTGCAACCATACAAGTGCTTTCTTCTCTAAAGAACCCTGTCTAGAAGCTACAGGCACTGATGTTATGATGGTACCACAAAAACAAGAGTGCTTATAATCTGAATTGCATAAAAAGTACCACTCAAGAGTAGGGTGTAGTGGTAAGTGAGTTATACTCCTCTTAAGAGGACTAAAGTTCAAATTTTGGAAATGACAATTGTATAAAAAGTTTAAATTGTACAAGTATTTGTAAGAAATTTCAATTAACAGTAACTGTGTCGTGCCTTATTGATGGCTCTTAGCTTGGAATATCCTTTCACATTATGCACATGCTTTGTATTTAACCTCATCATAGCTCATGATGTGTCAAAAATCAAAACCAAACACATGGAGGAAACAATTCATGTCTTTGATTAAAAGGATTGTCTTCAGCATTTGTGCACACTTTTCTGTAACATATCAGGACAATCTTCAGAGTTCATTAATGCATCAGAGTTTATTAAATTCCATTTTCCTCTTCACGAAAGAATTTTAAGTTTAATGATTTTAAGCATCATATGTACTGAAATTGCAAAAGATTATGTTGTAGTGAAAACTGGGAAATTTTGCATGATCGAGTCATTATAATCGGATACTCCTGTCTTTTTGAAACTAATATTTTATGTTGTGAGTGGAAAAATGTACCGATATGCAATTTTTTTTATGATGTCAATGGAGACAGGAGTTGTTCAAGACATAACAAAAAGACAAATACCAATCCATTTTATGACAAAAGAGTAAACAGTACAACTTAGGGAGAGGTAAAGCTTGTAATCATGTATAAGATTATTCATTCAATAAGGACTGCCGCTGAAACTTCACCAGCAACAAAAAATTGCATCGCATGATATATGGTACAGAAATGAGACACATGTCCATGGTTTCAAATATGCAGGATCAAGTAAGTAAAAGATCAGCAGACATATGAGATAATGCTATTTACAGGTTCTGTCTGTTCAAATTTTACAACAACATTACGTATTAGAAACTACATCATTTCCTTTCTTGATCAAGTAAACACTGCATTTGCTTGAGTCTTCATATTCTATCTAGCCTCAAAAATTGTGAGGGACATCTCATTTGAAGATACTGATTCAGGTAAACTCCTTCCAGTATAAAATCCAGGGGGCTTTGGCTGGGGCAACAATTTTTCACCATTCAGCATAAGAATGACAGAGGACATGTCCGGCCTGTCTCCTGGTTTTTGTTGTGCGCATAACAAACCCACATGTATGCATCTTAAGACTTCAGATAAAACGTATCTTTCGCGTAAATGTTTTTCTATAAGCTCCAATGGCCTGTCTTCAGTCCAGAGTCTCCATGCCTAAAGCCATGGAAATTAAATTAGTCACTTTGAATATATTCTCATGTGAGACAATTGAACTGTGTAGGAAAGTGGATAGTGATTGTGCCTACATGTCCAAGCAGATTAAGAGAATGTTCTGGGTCAGAAAATCCTCTATTCTTTTTCCCACTGACTATCTCGAGTATTATTACACCAAAACTGAACACATCTGATTTCACGGAGTAATGACCATGCGCAGCATATTCTGGAGGCATGTAACCACTACAAAAAAAAAAAAATTTGCAGAGGAATAATTAAAAAAAATAACAATTGCACATAAAATTTACATTATGTAGAAATAGAAGGTAACTTACTATGTTCCAACCAGTTTTTTTGTTTTGGCTTCAATTTGATCTCCCCCAAAAGTCCGAGCCAGGCCAAAGTCTGAGATTTTTGGGTTCATATAGGCATCTAGTAAGATATTGCTGGTTTTCAAATCTCTGTGAATGATTCTCAGTCTAGAGTCTTCATGAAGATAGAGAATCTCTCGAGCAACACCACCAATTACGTGGAAACGCTGAAGCCAGGCCAAGAGCTTGCTTCTAGTTTCATCTGGTTAAATTCACTAACATTGTTTAGTATAGAACTTGCTTTATCAATGTAACACCCCGTTCTAGAACCGGTTTGTTAACATTGCATTATGATATTAAGTGCAGTTACAATCACATTGGTTCAATTAAAAATCCGGATAAATTTTTCATTTTGAACAAAGCCGAATTTAAAATGCCCAATTGTGTGATCATAACCATATTACGTTGCGGAATAAAATAAATTAAGCTTAACATCATATTATGATTTGGTTCTAGTTCACTACAAAACTCTCTTCACCTTTTATTAAATTCGAATTCCGGTACTTACTATATAGTTCTCATCTCGCACTAGGTTATAGATCTTTGTGTTAGCTACGCGTGGGTTCAAACTGCGCCCAATTTGGATCTCTGTAGCTCAAGTTATGTCAATTTTACTAAATCATGTGTATGCTGAAAACGGGTTGCGAGCGCTTAAGCGCCCTCCACGACCTAGTTTTTCGCACGGCAGGGCGCTTAAGCGCGCTCCAGCAAGCTTAAGCGCCCAAAGGCAGAGGAAAATGGGATTTTTAGGCCACCAATGGCGCTTAAGCGCGCTCCAGGGCGCTAAAGCGCCCACCGGTAGAGAGTTTTTGGTCTTTACAGGTGCATCAGGGCGCTAAAGCCCCCTGAGCGAGCTTCAGCCTCCATTTTCAGGCTTAAGCCCCCTCCGAAGGGCAATTTGGCCTCCATTGGTATTTCATCCATAACTTTAGTTATACTACTACTATTTGCACAATCTTGGCCTCATTAGAAAGCTAAGAAGAAGATCTACAACTTCCATTAAGACACAAGGGTCCAAATCTATCATATAGGATATGAGAATGGACAATAAAACATGATATCTTTGCTTTTACTTGGATTTTCCAACTACAAGTCTTCTTTCACCTAATTGATATCATGCAATCCTTTCAATAAGTGATTCCTAGTTCTTTCTAGGTACTCATACACTAAGAGAAACATGCATACCCTTTCATCATATATATATATATATATATATGTATATATATATATATATATATGTATCCAATAATTACAACATTACATCATTGCAACATGTCTTAATTACAAATCATGAAACTTAGCTACAAAACATTATGATCAACTCCTTGGCTCCCATCTACAAAAGAGATACCAAAGGAGATGAGCATAGGCTAAGTCCATCCAAATAAAACATGACATACATATAACAATTAGCTTTCAAATGTAAATCCTATACATGGTACTACTACATGTCATGTATAATCCAAAAGAATGCAACATCTTCATGTTAGTATACGGATGTCCTAGAGACAATCTTTTGATTAGATTAGGACATATGTAGACCTTTTATATTGTCGCAAATAAATAAAAAGCACTCCTTATCCTGTTTCATATTTTGTCTCAATATTATAGTTAATATTTTATATGAGTAACTGGATGAACCCCTTGGAATAAAATAGGTATCTCTTGAGTATCTGTGATGAGATCACGATCATGAGGATTCAAGGATACTGGATGTTTATCCCTAATTTTATGTTCCTAGTCTAGAGACACTGAGAATGGGGATCAGTGATCTCGGGTAAGACTAGCACGACTTATCTACTTGTATTCGGATGCAAGGTAAAAACCTCATGAGCTACAAATATGGAGATGTCTTAGCTAAAGTTGTGGGTGGACCTATAAGGGTATAGCTCGCACTGAACAGACCCACAGAGAGACTCTATGAGGAAATCTTACAAAAGTATCATTAGAGCAGTCTCTTAATATTTGGGTATGTCTTTCCTTAGACCATAAGTTGTCACCTAGACTGTGTTCTAGAAGGCATGTTTTGATTGTATACCTCGTCTGCCTGAAACATGAAGACTCATAGGTATATTTTTGGGCATGTCCAGAAAGAGCACAGGCTTAGGGTGATAAGCTGAAGGAATTCGTCAAATCTCTGTAAGGGATTAGGTTATCTGTAAACCGGAGAAATCGGGATGACATTTACAGGATTCAGGAATCTATGCATAGTAAAAGAGATCATGAGATGATCTGCCTTTAGAGTCAGTAAATTGAAGATTCCCTATTTCGAATAAAGTTTACCCTAAACCGCAAGGGTTGATACGTTTCCTTGCCCTAGGTTTAATGGGAAGGTAACCGAGACGAAAGGAAATACATACGGTAACCAAATATGTATAATAGGATGATTATGTCATTAACCTAACTAGCTCTGGGGCAACAAAGCATTGCTAGTGCTCTGTGTTGTCATTAGATGGGTTGTGGGCTTGTTGGGCCCAAGCCCATTTATGTCAGTGGCTATGTTGGGCCTAATGGGTCACACATTAACACCTTAATGTCATGATGATATAGCATTAAAGGTATTGGGCCTAATAATGGTTGTTAGCCTAAGAAGTTTGGAAGCCCACCTAAAAGGGAAAAGGGCGCATGGATCATGTAATGGGCTTGGATGGTCCAGGACATTACTAATTAATTTAATTAGTTAAATTAATTATCAAATATTTGAATTTTGAATTTTGAATTTGAATTTTGAATTTGAATTTTAAATTTGAATTTTGAATTTAAATGTTTGAACGTTTGAATTTAAATGTTTGAATTTGAATTTGAATTGGCTATAAAAAGTTATTTCATAACAAAAGGATAAGATAAGATCTTGTTGGAACAAATCCCTTGTATCAAGAGGAGATCTTTGAAGCATCATCCAAGGTTGTTTGGGGTGTTGATTTGGGTTGTTGTGAGTATCATTTAATCAACCAAATAAGCTCCAAATCCGATTTGGTTGGTTGAGAGAATAAGTGAGTGAGTTGGTTCAAATTTGAATGCAACTACTCAATGTATTTGGACTGCATTGTAGACCAAAAGGGCACACCATATGGCTGGCCATATGATGGTTGTTATAATGACCCTAACTAGTAAATCTTAGTTAGAGATTTAATTTAAGGATTTAAATGCCATAATTAGATTCAGTGAGCGATTTCGAGTATTTTGACTGTAATCATGACTATGTTATGAACAGTGTGTTCTGCCGGAGAATTTACAGTTTTGTGAATTAACCGGTAGAGCTTAAAATGAGCAAAATAATTTTAGGAACATAATTTGAAAATTCTGATGACAAATATGAGTTCAGAACGAAAAATTGTATAGTCTGGCACTTTCCGTGAAAATCTCGTGAATAGTGTTTCTACCGGGTATTTTGTACTGCTGTTTAAGCAACCGGTAGAGTCCAGAAATAAATAATTGATGAAATAAGAATAAGAAAGTCCAATATATGCCAAGCAAGTCAATATAGGCCCAAGAAAATGATAAGTTTATAAGTGTTAAGTTTTAAAAGTAAATAAAGTACAATTAGTGATTCACAGTGCATTTCGTCAAAAACGGTGCAGAAACCATACTGTGAATTATGAATATTGTTTTGTAACAGATAAAAATTAATGTAAATGATTTTAGAAAAATAAAAATATGTTCGTAGTTTTAAGTTAGTTCCGGGTCAATTTAAGTTAAAATACGCGATAGAAAAACATCTGTTAAAAAAAGCCACATGTGCTAGCCTTATAAGTGACTTAGTCTCATTATCCCAAATCAGTTTCTCTCTCCTCTCACCCTCTCAAAAACCGAGCTGCACCATTGGAGAAGGGGGGTAGGGTTTTGAATTTCTTCTCCTTGATTCTCCATCATTTCTACTCCAAATTCAAAGACCCACCACATGAAATTGCTTGTAAAACACCCAATGAACCCATTCCAACCATCAATTTGAGGTTTTGTTGAGTGTGTGAAGAGTTATTCCTCCTCTCATTTTCGAGTTACTATTCATTGGAGGAGAAAAAGTGAGTTTTTGGATGGAGCTTGGCTTGGAGATTGCTCTCTAGGCTTTGTACAAGTGTTTAAAGGTAAGAAACCTCTATTTCCATGATATTATTTTGATGATTTAAGTTATGAAATTGATGAGCATATTTTGTTGGGAAATAATTGATGTTAGAATGTGAAATTTATGATGGATTATTGTTGTTTAGGAAGTTATAGTGTTGAGTAAGCATCCACATGTGATATAAAAATTTAAAAGTCCTATTGCATCTTCCTCCTAGGTTTCGGCCATCATGGAGTGAGTAGGAGTTATTGTGGAAAAAATTATATTATGTATTGTGAAGGTATAATGTGTAGGAAATGAGTGAAAATGGATGAGTTAGTAAGAATGCCTAAGTAAAAAGGACTTGGTGTCTAAACTCAAAATAGGAATTTAGTGGAAGCATTCCTAGGTGTTTGCAAGTTGTAATGAAGTAACGAAAATGCATTGTAAAAGAGAAGGATCTTTGGAAATTCCCCTTGTAGGATTCGACCTATAGGGTATTTAGGGATATATTTTGTACATTTTATTTTAAATAAAATGTGTTGTAATAAATTGTATAAAGGTGATGAGTTTTGAAGAAAAATAGCATGATTTATGTTGAAAATTCCTAAGGGAATGGTTAATTAAATTAAAGAACACCAACGGTTATAAAGAGGTCTAGACTTGTGTATTGGCATAGGATTGGCAAAAATGCAAAGAAAGGAAAATAAGCGATAAAATGTATGCTTATGAAATAATTATGGTATTGCATCATTTTATTGATGCATTGTAAATTATTCTCTAGGTGTGCCTAGGGATTGAGAAGGATCGGAAATCTCTTGAAGCGATAAAAGTAACTTGTTCCACAAGTAAGCGTATTGGTAAAGCTTCAAGAGGTAAGCTCTATGTTTAAGGAGTCTTTTCCTGCTTGAGTGCTCCACCATGGTTAGTGAACTATGGTTGGACTGTATGACTGTGATTTAGATGCTTTGTATAGATGCATTCATATAGAGTTATTTGATAACATGATATGTTTTGCTCTGATATGACTTCTGTAATTTGATTTCTATAACAATCTCTGGCCATTGATTGTATAGTACCCGGATGTCCGCTTTGGGGTCCTCCCTCGGGACTGATGGTGTACGCCTCTGATATGTCTGGTTCCGCTTTGGGGTCCTCCCTCGGGAACACGTGCGTTGATTTCCGCTTGGGGTCCTCCCTTGGGAATGACGGCGCACATCTCTGATATGATATGGATATATGCTCTGTTCTGTTATGATATCTGTTATATGTTGTATTTGTATACTCTGTATCTGACTTTCATGCAGGAGTGAGCCAGGGGTATGGAGAATTCTCTATAAACCTGGAGCTTATTGAGATTTGTAATCTCACCCCTCTTTTGGGACATATTTTCAGGTGCCCAGATTCCCGGTGAGTCTTCACTAGGCAGGGACACGACACGTGGCTGAGGCAGTTGACAGATTGGATTTTGAGTGGCTGTAGGCTACTACCTTTTTGGAGTGTTTGATGTATTTTAGTATTTTCGCATTTGATGGATCATGATATTGATCCTTTATTGTGTATATGGCCTGTATATGTTTTGTACATGTCTGTCGCTTTGATGCATGTACATTTGGGTATTCAGGCACGTTATATGATGAGGTAGTATTCAGATATGTTTACGTGTTGGATTGCATGCTGTTAATATAGTGGCACTGAGCCAAGTTATGCATGCGCCCATGGATGGGCATTTGATTATATTTGTATAAATTGTTTATCAAGAAATGCTTCTGTGAGGGATTGGAAAATCCCCAGTTGTCCGATTTATAGAGGAAACTCTGCCCGATTTTCGTTTACGACGAATGAGAATTTAAAAAGAAAAAGAAAAAGTTAGCTCGTATTTTCAGAAGTTAAGTCTTCCGCTGTTTTCTGTTTTATCATATGTATGTTAATTGAACCGGCTCGAGACGGGGATGTTACATTTATGGTAACAGAGCAGTTTCTCTAGGAGAGCCGGTGAAATATTGCATGAACTGTTCGGGTTGTTATATTCTTGAGTTTTCTTGGAGTACTATGATATGCATGTCTGATCACCGAGTGTGAGCGTAGCTAACTCATTCCTTTGTGTGAAATATGCAGAATTATGGTTCGCCCAAGAAGGACTTCTGATCCTCCTATTGACCCGACCGATCCAATATTAGCAGATTTGGCAAGACCCCGACTAAACCAGCGGGGAAATACTTCACAGCCAGATCCAATGATAATGGCTTTAACTGAGATGCAACAAAATATGGCTGCAGCTAGGCAGCGAGAGCTAGAAGTGATGATGAAAGTAAATCAAGATCTGTTAGAGGCTAATAGGTTGGCCAATCAAGAAATGATGGCAGCAAGCAGAATGGCGAATATTGAAATGATGAGATTACTCTTGGTTGAGGTGAGGGCGGGTGGGCAAGGTCCACAGCCACAGCCTTTGCAACAGCCACAGCCTGAGCCACAACCACAACAGCCTGTTCCTCCTCCTCATAATCCCATTGTTGTGGAGGGTGAAGGAAATAATGATGTGAATGAAGAATCTAGTCACAGGGGTGGTGTGGCACAACCAGCCACTAATAGAGAGCAAAGAGAAAGAATGCTAAATGCCTTCTGAAAACATGCACCACCAAATTATAAAGGAGGCATTGATCCTATTGCTGCAATCCAGTGGTTAGAAGAATTGGATCGCATTTTTACTGTCATGGAGTGTGATGATCAGCAGAAATTGTTGTATGCTTCTTATATGTTGCAGAATGATGCAGCTGATTGGTGGAGAAATACCCGTCTGCCCTTGGAATGTCAGGGTTATGCTATTACCTGGCCTTTATTTGAAAGGCAATTCTTGCTGAAATACTTTCCGGCTGAAGCCCGGATAAGGAAGAAGGGTGAATTTGAAGAACTAAAGCAGGGTCAGATGTCTATTGATGAATACTTGAATAAGTTCAATAAGCTGGCCAAATACTCTCATTTCCAGAGAGCTCCACCTACAGAAGATGACTTGATTTTTAAATTTCATAGAGGATTACATGATAACATCTCTGAAAAACTTGCAGGTGACTCATTTGATACTTTTGCTGCACTTGTTAAAAAGTGTAAAAATATTCAAGAATATTACAGAAGGAAGCATAAGGACCAATCTGCTCCTAATTCTGGTCCTAAAAACACCTCTGGGAATTCTAAAGGAAAAGGGTTGCAGGTTAGACAGTCTGATGGTAAGTTCAAAAAGGCGGGAAATTCTAAGCCTGGAAATATTAAGCCTGCTTCTCTATGTGCTACATGTGGTAAAGTTCATGCAGGGGTTTGCAGAAAAGAGCAAAGACTGTGTTACAAATGTGGCCAACCTGGGCATTTTATTAGGGACTGCCCCTTTAATGGGGGACAGGTTTCTACTATTCAGGCCACTCCGGCTCCTATTGTGGTTGAGGAACCATCTCTACCTCTCCCACCTCCAGTTGCCCGAGTATATGCAGTGACTCAGCAAGAGGCTGAGAGGTCAACTAGTTTGGTGTGAGGTATGATTTCTATTCGTGATGAAATGCTTAGTGTTTTGTTTGATTCTGGTGCCACGCATTTTTTTATTGCTGATTATGTAGCTGAAGCATTTGGTCTGCATGTGATAAAAATGAAAACTCCTATGCGTATTGTTACGGCTGTGGGAAGAGTTTTTAATGAAGACTATGTTTGTGAAAATGTGAAATTCAAGTATGAGGGCAGGGAATATTCTGCCGACTTTATTGTCTTGCACCTTGCTTCTGTGAATTTAATTCTGGGGATGGATTGGTTGTCCAAGTACTGTGTGAAGATTGACTGCTGCAGTAAAACCATTTCTGTCTCATCTTATGATGAAGAAAAGGAGTCTCCTTATTTGTCTGTACTTCGGGTGGTAAAGGCCTTGAAGGAAGGAGATTCCGGGTATGTTTTATTGGGAGGTCTGGTTGGCGTCAACAAGGAGCCAATTTCTGTTATTCCGATTGTCTCTGAGTTTGAGGATGTCTTTCCGGATGAAATTCCGCACTTTCCTCTAGAGAGGGAAATTGAATTTGCAATTGACTTATTGCCTGGTGTGGGACCTATCTCTCTTGCCCCATACCGGATGTCACCTCTAGAATTATCTGAATTGAAGAAGCAGATTGAAGACTTGTCCAGTAAGAATTTTATCAGACCGAGTGTGTCTCCGTGGGGAGCACCAGTGATCTTATTTAAGAAGAAGGATGGGTCTATGAGATTATGTACAGACTACCGGCAGTTGAACAAGGTTACTGTTAAGAATAAGTATCCTTTGCCGCGGATAGATGATTTGTTGGATCAGTTGCGGGGTGCGACTGTATTTTCTAAGATTGATCTCCGGTCCGGGTATCATCAGATCCGGGTAAAGCCGGATGACGTTCCGAAGATAGCTTTCAGGTCCCGTTATGGGCACTATGAGTATCTGGTTATTCCTTTTGGGCTTACAAATGCACCAGCCGTTTTCATGGGTTATATGAATCGGATCTTTAAAGCCTATCTGGATCAGTTTGTGGTGGTCTTTATAGATGAC
>NW_026899127.1:0-74097 GCF_033153095.1 Gastrolobium bilobum | reverse complement strand
ATTCATTCCTTAATTTCTCTTCCCTTGAATTGATCCTTGTGCTTGAATGGTTCATCCATTGGCCTTTCACCCTGAGTTGGTTCTGCTTTTCAAGTCTGACTTAGGTTTCCATTTAGACTTTGGCTTTAAACCACTGACTTTCATGCTTACCCAATGCTGTAGCAATCCTGTAACAATACAGATCATAACAGAATAGACAGAGATACAATAATACTTTCTCAATGATTTGCTAAGTCCTTTATCACTCTTAACTCAACATCAGTACTGAGTTTCCATCTCATTCTTAACTCAGCATCAGTACTGAGTTTGCTTCTTAAGTCCCTTATTTTCCTTTTATGTTTTGCCTAACTTCTTTTATTTGAAATAGAAACAAACTAAAATAAAACAAAAATTTAAACCTACATAGCATACAGATTCCTTACTAATATTTTCCAGTAGGTACAAAAAGATATAGACAAGAAAGAAACAAGACAACTTGGGTTATCATTGAATTTTCAGAATGATGGAGTCCCTTTGTTGTTGGGACTCCAAACTCAATTTTTAGAACAGGGTTCTTGCAAAAATGCTTTGGGGGACTCTAAACTCAGCTTTTTGCTGAGTGCTTTCAGGATTTCATTCAGGAATTAAACTTGACTTTCTTCCCCTCAGCACCTTATTCCTTCTGCCACAGCTATGATGTAGCAGTGTTGTAGCAGTGTTGCTGCAATGCTGTAGCAGTGGAACCTTAATTGCCCATAAATTGCAACTACATCAACAAAAAATAATGAGTGTAGAATCTGTTTGCTCATTTATCCTAATCTAAAAATTGAAATTCAGAAATTTAAATGCAATAAAACTAAAGAAAAGTATAGAAATTTCCTAATTGATTTGGGCTGCCTCCCAAAAGCGCTTGTTTTATAGTCTTCAGCCGGACTTTGGTTGATGATTAACGTGGCTTGAAACAAAGGAAGAAGAACAACTTTGAATCCTTGGTCAAATTCTTGTCGCATGTAGGCTCTTCCTTCCTCTTGACCTTTGGATTGCCTTCATCTTGGTCTCCATCTATTTCAAGAATCAGCTCACTCTTCCACATATCTTCCATAACATTTGGGGTATCAAGGCATGATGACTCTTCAAGATATTGAGAAATAACTTGGTCCTTTTTCATGTCAAGGACCGCAAAATCCAATGGGTGTGCAAAGCTGCCTATCACCACATTTTCAACAACATCAACTGATATTTTCATGACTTGACTAGGCACTTGCAAAGTCATCTTTGTAGACCTTATGCTATTTATTCCCATCTTTTCTAGTAGATTCATGGGCATCAAATTCGCATTAGCCTCAATATCACATAAGGTGCTATTCTCTGGCACATCATCTTGTTGCTTCTGAAGTCTTTGAGGGAAGGGAGGTGGTGGTCTAATTGTCCTGTTGACTTGCTGACAGTGCTGTTGCTTTGCTGTAGCATTCTGTTCTATGATAGCAACTTCAGGTGCAACATGTTGTTCTTTTAATTCATCATCCACAACAACCTTGCCTCCTTCCTTCTGCATTTCAGCTTCTTCCTTCAAATTGTGGTAGTTCTCTATGGCCTCTAGTCTATCTACTGCCTTCTCATTCTTTAATGCTACAGCTTTGATTTGCTCATATCCAATGCTTCTTGGATCTTCAATATTGTTGGGCAGTGTTTCATATGATATATCTCTCACAGCTTCCACCAATTGACCCATTTGAGTCTCCAAGTTCTTCATTGATGCAGTTTGGTCTTGGATAAGAGCATCACTTCTTGCCATAAAGTCCTTCAACATACCTTCTAGTGCATCGGAGCTGTCAGCTTGCTGTTCAGGCTGCTGGTAATGCTGTTGTTGTTGCTGGAATGGTGGTTAGTCATCTTGCAGTGTTGTAGCATATGTTGACCCTTGCTGTTGCCCTTCAAAATAGGAACAATTTGGATGATTCTACCAATCTGGGTTATAGGTGTTTGAATATGGATCATTCATGTTATAATTTCCTACAAAACAGAGAGATTGAGGATTTTGGGGACAATCATCATAAACATGTGGGCCATTACAGAAAACACATGTTATAGCATTATAAATTGAATGTGCTTGTTATGCTCTAGCATTGGCAGTAACATTGAGATTCTCAATTGAATTATTCAGAGAGGATATATGTGCTGCTAAGGAAGATATAACATCGAGATCCAGCAATCCTGCAGCATCTTTCTGCGCAATTGACCTCTCTGTCGGCCATTGGTAATTATTGTATGCCACCCTCTCTAGGATTTCATATGCTTCAGTGTACGTTTTGTCCAAGAGGACTCCTCCAGATGATGCATCTACTATATCTCTAGTTTTTCTATTCAGCCCATAGTAGAAAGTTTCCATCTGGATCCATTTGGGTATGCCATGACTGGGGCATCTCCATAGCAATTCCTTGAATCTGTCCCAGCTTTCATATAGTGATTCTCCAACAAATTGCTGGAACATTGCTATATCATTCCTCAATTGAGCTGCCTTGGTGGGAGGAAAGAATTTGATCATGAACTTTTCAGCAAGGTCCTCCCATCTTTTGATTGAATTAGGTGGTAGAGTGTTAAGCCATGTCTTAGCTCCATTGGAGAGAGAGTAAGGAAACAACTTCAGTCTCAATGCATCAGATGTAACTACTTGCATCTTAAAGCTGTCTGCCACGTCCATGAAGTTCTTCAAGTGTAGATGTGGGTCTTCACTTGGCAACCCATTGAACTGGCCAATAGTTTGCAGCATGTCAAACATCACTGGTCGAAACTCAAAATTGTTTGCTGCAACATCAGGTTGCACAATGGCAGAATGAAGATTGTTAAGTGCTAGCATTCCATGTGCCTTGATTGAGATTTCATCCTGGTTTGGACCTAGTCCATCAACACCAGAACCTGTTATTCTTGCTGCCATGTCAGGTAATGCTGTAGCAATGCTCTGTCACTGCTGCCTCTTCCTAGCTTGAAGTGTTCCTTCAATTTTTGAATCAAAGTATACTTTTGTTTAGTGAGGAGGACTGTTTATGTACTACCTGCAAAACCTGAAAACAAGAACAGAAGGGATCAAGTATCACTTCACAAAGAAACTAACTTTATAAGTTTTCAACGGCAACGGCGCCAAAAACTTGTTGTGCAATTGTGTACCCCTTTATCAATCACACATTACGCAAGTGCACGTGTCAACAAGTAATAAAGTGGATGTGTGAGTCCAGATATCGTTCCCACGAAGAAAACTATAAATTAGGGATCAATGTGAAGCAATCAAGGTAACAAAGATAATTTGGAAGAGGTTAATGACTAATTAAACAATAAAACTAATAATTAACTAAAAGAATGCAGTAATAAAATAGGTTTGCCAAGTATTAAAGATAGATTGGGATCAATTTCCCCATTATTGCAACTTCACCAGAATGCAGTAACCATGCTACAACAATTATCCATTCAGTAACCAGAAAACTAATGCATGCAAGGGCTCTCACCAACTCTACATGTATACTAAGTCCCACATCTCTATGGCCAACATAATTGTGAATCATTAAGTGCAAGTTCCATTTGATTTTGTGGTGTGAATGATCTATCTACCCACAATTAACTAATTAAATTAGTTAAACCACAATGCTTAATAACTTTCTGAGTTCACCTATATCTCTATAGCCCAAACCCTAATTATCTTGCAGCTCTCTCTCGATAAGTCAACAAGAATAAAAATAAGCACTTTATTAAGCAATTGAAAGGAAAATCATGTAACAAAGTTAAAGCAATACTGACTACATTACAATAAGGGTACTCTATCACCCAATCATAACAATTTAGCCCATACTTGGGTGGGAAGAAACAACAAAGAAAGAATAAGATTCCATTAAACTAAAGTAAAGAAAACAGGGACGTTGCTGTAGCACTGCTCCCGCAGCTACCGTAGGCTCCACCACCATCAACCTTGCTTCAGCCGCCGGAATAGTGCAGGGATCCACCGGATTTGATGATCTCTCTACCAAACCCTAGCCTCACCCTTTGATTCCTTGGATCTCTCTCAACGAACCCTCAAATTCTCTCTATGTGTTTCCCTCACTTTCTCTCTCTAGGATCTGATTGAATGTCTAAAGCATGTGTAGCGTTCCTTGCCTCCTTTCTATGTGTAGAGTATGTTCCTTTATATACTTGATATTCTGGGCCTCAAACAGCTCTTCAGGTCCATGTAAATCTTCATTCAAATCTGCCGTATGAGTGGATAAGAATGACACTTTATTTTGCTGTAATGCTGACAGAGCATTCTTTCCTTATTTGCTGCAGCTATGATTGAAGATACAACTGTGTTTTGCGGCAGCGCTTCATTGAAGATTATTTCCTTATTTGCTGCAGCTATGATTGAAGATGCAGCTCTGTTTTGCTATAGCGCTGATTGAAGATTCTTTCCTTATTTGCTGCAGATATGATTGAAGATATAGCTCTGTATTGCTGCAGCGCTGAAGATTCTTTCCAGATTTGTAATTCAGATTTGAATCGGATTTGTAATCGTTGATTTGATGGAGATTAGCTTGTGATTTCTTGACGTTTTTTAGCGTGTATCCAGATCAGGTCTTTGTGTACACGTTCATAGGCTTCTTCCATCAAATTAGGCTTGGATCCATAGCTTGCTGGTGATGATGTCAACAATATGCACTGCTGACCTCATCTGCATTGCTACAACACCACTTCCCGATGCTACAACATTGACCTGCAGTAAAATAACAAATGCATTTAAGTGTTTCCAATACCTCAATTTATATCCAAATACACATAATTAACATAATTCTCAATTAAATCATGAAGTCATAGAATTCATGCATTAATCATATAAAATCAAGAGAATTATATGTAATCATAGCACCAAAATATCACAATTAAGCCCTAAAATAACTCTCTTTTGGAGAGTTATCAGTGCTCCCCATGGAAACACGCTCGGTCGAAAGAAGTCTCTCTCCGAAAGATTTTCAATTAGCTTCTTCAGCTCCGCCAACTATGGTAGCGACATCCGATATGGAGCTAATGAAATAGACTCCACACTAGGCAACAATCAATGGAGAACCCTATCTCTCGCTGTGGCGAAAACTTGGAATCTCCTCAAGAAACAACTCGAGAAATTTCCTCACCACAGGAATGCCAATGATATCCTCCTATGTCCCACTCAACAAACCTCCCAACAAGACATATCCAAGTGCCCCTGCACTCAAGGCTCTCTCAGCCTGCAGTAATGATATATAAGGCGAGGAACTGGCTGTGGAGTCACACAGAGACATCACCACTTGCTTGGCACAACAGTCAATCATCACACAATTTTTGGACAACCAATCCATGCCCAGAATAATATTTAAATTAACCATCGGCAATCCAATCAGATCTACCGAGTAGTCACAGCCATCCCACTGAAACACGACATCCCGATGTGCAGTGGTAGAATCACATTTTTCTCTAATGGCGGTGGTCACCCGCAACGGTGGAGAAAGCACAGACATGGGCAACTCAAGCCCCACAGAAATCGGGGTTGCAACAAAAGAGTGCGTAGCCCCGGAATCAAACAAAACATCAACAGTAATCCACCAAAGGAAAAAGTACCTCCAGCATGAATTGTACCTCTCGCAAGGTACAGAGCTTGGTCCACTTGCTGACTATCCGACGTAAAAACTCGATCGGTCTCTGGTGGTGCAGGAACCATCTGGAATGGCATCACATGAGCAACAGCAGCACCGACGATATTTGTAACGTAGTCTCTGGAGTAGTGGCCCTTCTTGCCACACTTGAAACATATCAGCTCACCCGAAACACAACGTCCCCAATGTTCCTTCCCACAACCTATACACTTCGGGATAGTCGAAGGTCTAGAAAGGTTGTCTGTCAGAGTAGTAGACCTCTTGAATTTGTTGCACAGTTGTTTGACCTATAGCTGCTTCCCTTTACCATTGCTTCCAAACTTCCTGTCCCTCCAGGAAGTGGAACCACTATTTCCCTTAGCCTCAGGTTTTTCGACTTTCTTTGTCTCCTGGTTCACACGAACCTTCTCGGAGTCCTTAGATGTCTATCCATCTATCCTTTCTATGCGACATATTAAAACATTATGTATTCTTGCAACTCGCTCCGCCTTGGAAGCGCATCTTTTGATAAAGTGACCTGACTGGCCACATCTGAAACATACTTTTTGTTCTTGCCCGAAAGTACCCTTATGAGTCTTTCCACACGGGATGCACTCAAGAAGCGAGGATTCATTCCCAACTAGCATCCCTCTAACTCCACTCCCATATTGCTATGGGGATAGAGGTGGTGGCAGCGGAGGACGTTGGCCGTCAAGACAACCAATCCTCATCTACTCCAATACGACCCGTACCATGGTCATATACGCCAGTCGATTCGCCTCCAAAACCTCTTCTAAGGCTTTCCGGTTTGCCTCACGAACGGCGTCCATCATAGCCATGTTGGCCAATCTAGTGGCCTCCTGATTGGCTATCCTAGCCGCCTGCATCTCAGCTAATGCAGTCAGGACAGGATCCGACTGATCCTTAGTGGTCTCGCGGTTTCTCCTAGGTATTACCATGACTCTGCACAAGTTACACAAAGAATGAGTTGATCAGGCCCATGCAATGTGGTCACACATGCATCATTATAGCAAAACCCATCAGAGGAAACACACAACACAGACTCGCGACCAAACATCCTAAGTTATTGCAATACATACAGGCTTTTCCCTAGAAATTGTTCTGATACCATAAAATGTAACGCCTCATGTTAACATGTCATCGTATCAAGCCACGCTTAATATAAAAATGTGGAATAACTTTTTCTATTCAATTATGACGTCATTATACTTAGCCAAGTTGATTATTAAAATCTGATTACAAAATATCGCCTGTATGTGATTGCAATCCAACAACTAACTGAAATACCTCATCTAAGTCACGGATCTACAACACGTAGTTCGGATAATATCCTGATACATTATTAATTACAACTAGAAACAACAAAACATAAAGTCAAGTCAATGTGGCATGGAAAATCCCCATGCTCACCAAATAAGGCAACAAAGCCCCACAACAGTCTCAACAATAACATCATGAAGCTAAAAGCATAAAAGGAAACAGTCAATATCCAGCATCCAACATAAGCAGCATAACAGCATATAATCAGCTAAGCTCCGGCCTCCTGCTGCTAGAGGTCTCAACCTCCGCATTACCTGAACCTGAAATATGTGCCCCAAACGTGGGGTAAAATCTCTAAAAAGAAATCTCAGTAAGACAAGGGGTCCTCAAGGATCTTCCACTCCAAGCTCACTTACATGTGCAATATAAGTTCGAAAAACAGTAATTCAATATCAGTTCCAAAATCAGTGCAATGCAGCAGATAATCATGTCATATGTGTTATAACTATCCTACTGATCAGAGAAGTGTAGGAATACGTCTATTACCCACACAATACCAGCCCATCCTGTACCTGCCCCCAGGATCACCCCATGGCTTCCTGGGTAGGCGAAACACCACATACATATCATAAGCAGTTTGCACTTAACAGCTCCATAGCATTTCAACAAAACAGTACATGAAAACACATCATGCATATAAACCATCCCCCCATGGGACATGGTGGAACATACAATGGCTAAACCGAAGACACGAAAGCGTACCTTGCAAGCTAACAATCCAAGCCAAGAGTCTAATCAAGCTCAAAGTCCAAACACAGCAGAATCACAATCTAATTTGGACCAGCAATCATATCAACAACTATAGCTCATAAGCATATAACATAAAGACAACGCTTCTCTTTTACGTTTCATGACTTAGGCTTCTCACAAAGCCACAATCCCTTACTCACTTAGATTCTGACTTAACAAGTCATTATAGAAGTTTAACTTCATCAATCCAAGGTCCACACACCCATAGCTCAGTTCTGTATGAACAATATTGTTACTGTTAATTCAAACCCAGAATATCCGGATATTTGTCGGGGGCATATCCGGATATGCATATCCGGATATCCATATCCAGATATCCATATCCGGATATCAATATCGGGATATCCATATTCGGATATCTCAAAGACCATATCCGGATATTTCGCGACATAATGTAGATTCTGCATTTCGCGAGATATCACTCCAAAGGTTGGGTTTTTAACCCATTCCAACGTTAAAGCATGCATTTTTATTTTGTTCTATGTTCATATTTCAGTTGCTTACTTGTTTAACTCATTAAGCATGTCAAGACACCTCTTTTAACCATTAAAACTCATGATCAAAGGTAGGTGACACTTACCCAAGCTCAAAACAGAGCAACTATGGCTCTTGGAGCTCACCAATCAGCCTCCAAGGTACTGACTTCACCACAACACGAAAATGGCATCAAGGTGGGTCTTTTACTTCACAAGATGGCTCCTTGAAGCCTCTACAACCCAAGAGAAAGCTCCCACTACACCCAACAAGAAGCTCAGCCCAACAACTCTCCCAAAAAGAGTGCTCACAACTCAGAAGATAACACCTTTCACCCTCACCAATGCTCACACCCAAGTGTTTACTTGTTTAGAGGTGAGGATATCAAAGAAAGGAGGTGGCTTGGAGGTTTTCCATGCAAGGAGACCATGGAAGAGAGGGTGACAGCAGCTCTTCAGAAAACTCTACGTAGGAGGCACAATAATCTAACCTATAAGTGTGTGCTATGCCCTTAAATAGTCCACTTAAGCCTTAAACACACTGTATTAGCATTAATATCTACGCTTAGCATTTTAATCCCAAACTTAGAATTCAGAACCTACTCATTTTTCTAAGATTTATCATATTTTTATTTTATTTTTCGCAGCATCTTTCCGGTACGCGTTTTTTCATAGCCAGTGTCAGTTCTGTTATCAATTCTCATTATTTTAACTTGAAACTCGTTTTACAAGTCCTATATATTATTCTAGTGACATATACACACTTTTCATAATTTTCTGGGATACTTCGTCGATACGCAATTATACCGAGTAGCAGAACCGGTATCTGCACTTTTCGTCAGAAAAGCGACTTTCAGCATTATTACTCACTTACCATAATTATTTAAGCCTCATAACAATTATTATGGTCAATTATGTAATTATTTCCTAATTTCACATAATTAATTAATTAACTTCCTTAATTAACGGTGCAGGTTCTTACACAATGCGTATAACTCCTCCTCAATTAAGTCATATAGCTACTGTTGGAGCTAAGGAAGTGATATAATGTAAGTAAACAATATGTGTGTTTGTGTTCTGAGAGTCAGTGTCGGGTGAGTGTTATACTCTTAGATGTATCTAAGAGTTAGTGCCAGGTGAGTGGTCGGCTCTTATATGTATTTGTATTTAGGAGCCAGGTGAGTGGTTTCCTTCAGAGATTCAAAGAGTCAAGGAATCAGGTGATTCGTCTTTTCTTAGATATGCCTTGTAGGAATAAGTTCTATGTGAGTGGTTTTACCTCAAGGTACTTGACTATATGATCTGTTTGTGGTGTAGGAGTTAATGCCAGGTGAGTGGTATTATCTCGGATGAGTCTAAGAGGGAGAGTCAGGTGAGTGGTCTTTTCTTAGACATCTCTTGTAGGTTAAGGTACATGTGAATGGTCTTACTCCAGAGATATTTGATACGTTCAGGATGATGTGATGTATTATGAATTAAGTAATGTCTCAAGGATATGTGATGTGTTCAGAATTATGTGATGTGTTTAGGATATCTAATTTGTTCAGGATTTCATGATTAGTTCTGGATCTATGATTAGTTCATGTGTTGTATCTAAGAGTTAAAGCACCAAATAAATGGTCTTTTCTTAGACATACCTTGTAGAGTCTAGTGTCAGGTGTGGTATTATCTCAAGGTATTTGATTAGTGAGGAACGTGTGGAAGGGTTAAGTACCAGGTGAACGGTCTTACCCAAATGTATCTGATGTTTTTTATATTATTAGATGTGTTCTGGGTTATCTGGTTAGGTAACGTGTTTGTATCTAAGGGGTAAAGTGTCAGATGGATGGTATTCTCTTAGATGTACCTTGTAGAGCTTAGTGTTAGGTGCATGGTATTCTCTAAAGGTATTTGATTAGTTGTGGACTATTCTTGAGGATTGATCTCTTGGTAGTTATATGTATGATTTGATCTGTATGAGGTATGCTATGCTTTGTTATCTTACATTACATGCAGGAAGTGAACTCGTGGATGGAGACTACTCCATAAACCCTAGGTTTACTGAGATAGTTATATCTCACCCCGTTTGGGGACTTACATTTCAGGTGCTCTAGCAGCAACGAGAGAGCCCTCTCAGGGCAAAAGGCCTGTGCAAGATGACTAGTGACAGAGCTAGAGTAGAGATTTAGTAGTTTGGATTTCTGTACATATATATGTTTTGAGGCATGATTAGTGATCATGCATATGTTATAGCTGCTATCTATTTTAAGAGACATGTAGTCCCTGTATATTTGTATATGGGTTATTAGTTTCAGTATGTCAATTATTTTGTGAATAATATCTGTAAAGGCATAGAGACATAGATTAGTATATGAGGTATTTCAATTATTATTTTGTATTTTGACATGTATAAGTCTGATGAGAATTGGCACAGAGCCAAATTCTGTAAGAATCCATGGATGGATTCTAAGTCTGATGATATGTATATTCGATATGTTTGGATTAGAGTTATTGTTTAAGTTGTGGGATTTTGATCCTAGTTAGTCTAGATTACAACTGTTATGCTGTCCGTAAAACCTTTATTCGGATTAGTACAAGTTTCTATATTCGAATAATGTATAATTGTGAAGTACAGTCACTGTATAAGTAAATAAGAACTCTGTGAAGGTATGAGACTATATAGTTTTAAATATAGTGGAAATAAAATTATGCATGCCAATATGTGAGGCAAATATAAAAAGAAAAGGTTTATTCACTAATTACGCAAGTTAAGGGTGATATTATAAGTTAAGTCTTCTATTTTATCATTATATTATGATACATTTTTGTACCATACGTATGTTAATACACCGGCGGCCGATGGGGTGTTACATTTGTGATATCAGAGCAAAGTCTAGGAAAATTCTTTATGTATTGCCTAGGATTAGAGTTTGTGTCGATATTTTGAGTTTCTTTTAGGTAGTTACTATGATGATGCATGTGTAATCAGTTAGTGTGGGCCTGATCAACTCATTCCTTTGTGTTTCGTGTGTAGAGTCATGGTTCCTCCCAGGAAAACTCGGGGAACATCTAGTCGACAGCTAGATCCTACGCCAGAAAATTTGGCGGAGTTGCAACAACAAATAATTGCTGTTAGACAAGCAAATATGGAAGCAAATAGGCTAGCTATTAAAGTAATACTTGACACTAATAGGATAAATACTCAGCCGATGTTGAGGTTTTTGATGTAGGAGTTTAGGGCGAGCAAGAATGAAAATCAGTCGCCACCTCCACCACCTACACCACAGCGAAAGCCACGGTAACGACCACTCACATCTTCACATGTTCCTTATGCAGAGGGTGGAGCATGTGATGGTATTGTTCATATGAATATTGAGGCTGGTTACCATGCCGACAATGCTATTGGTCCTAGTCATCAGGTTGGTAATGTTTAGGTATTGATTGATGAAGCTCAGGCAAACGAAAGGAGACTGATTGCTTTTAGAAAAGACAAGCCCTCGTCTTTCAGTGGAACTCATAATTTGATACTAGCAGCAAATTGGCTTCAAGCCATGGATAAAATCTTCAGAGTTATGAGATGCTAAGATGAATAGAAACTTCTATACTTTGTTTATATCTTACTGGCATGATTCCTTCTTCTGAATTTCTGACTGCTAAATTTCAAAGAGGCTTGACTGAGAAAATTGTTGAGTTGATAGCTAGCAGTGGAGCCAGAGATTTTGCAACCTTGGTTAATAATTGTAAGAAAGTGGAAGAAGTTTGTGGTATGCACAAAAAAGCATTCTAATTTCAAGGAATTTGATTCTAAGAGTGCTTATGGTAAGAAATCTTTTTGGAAAGGTAAGGACAAATATTTGCACGTAAAGCAATCTGTAGATGAATTCAAGAAACTAGTGATAATAAAGGGGGTAATATTAAGTCTTATCCCAGTGTACTAAATGTAGTAGATTTCACCTGGGTATCTATTGGAGAGAGCATAATCTACGTTTCAAGTGTGGCAAGTCAGAGCACTTTGCCAGGGACTGTTCACAGAAAGATGGACAGGTTACCACTGCTCAGATTGTTGAAAATCCTTTAGCAGCAGGGCATGTCTACACTTTGGATTACCAGCAGTCCGAAAAATCTTCATATTTTGTGAAATATATAATTTGTATTAATTATTGTGATGATGTGAAATTCATTGTTCATATGCATATAGGTTGTATGAATAAACTCCATGAGTACTATGTTGCTCGGAGATTTTGTTATCCTCCGTGAGGACTTATGTTCTCGAATATGATGTGCAAACTTTCCTCAGGGATGTTATCCTTTAGGGTAACCTTTGGAAATCTCTATTATGATATAATTTGAAAAATGTTTGGATGTGTGACTTATGGTCATGATTCCAATTACAATGATTAAGTATGATTTGTGTTCAATGTGTATGTGTGATATGTGTGGTGTTCTGGCAAGTATAATGTGTTTGTGATCTGAGAGTAAGTACCAGGTGAGCAGTATTCTCTCAGATACTTTTAAGAGTTAAAATACCAGGTAAGTGGTATACTCTTAGATGAGCCTTGTAGATTTCAAGTACCAGGTGAGTGGTACTCTCTCAAGGTATATGATTGATTTATTGTGTATGTATTATGAGGGTTAAGTATCAGGTGACTGGTACTACCTCAGAGTATCTGATTAGTGTTTTGAGATTATGTATATGATAAGTATATGAGATACCAAACTTACTTGGTTATTAGTGTTTTGCCAATGAACACCTTTTGATATCTTCTGTAAGGATTTTGATTTTAGGAAGATCGTGTTATGTTTCATGGGGATTTTATTTCACAAAAGATTTTGTCTGAGCTATCCTAGGAAGGACTTAAGTTCCTGGAAATCGTCTGTTAATTGAGGTTTGCAGGATTGCTCTTAAGACATTGCTTATGAAAAATGAAAGGAAACTAAGGAACGTGATTATTTCTATGATTAAGATTCTATGGTAGGCTAATTGGGAGCGAGAAAATGAGATTCTCCGGCTAAATTCCAAGTTAAATAATACATATATAATTGAATTTGTGGGCAAAATATTTAAAATGGTGGGGTGAATATAATGACCATAATTATTAAGTCTTGAAAATATATGATAATGAGAATGATTAGTAAGTTTTGTGAATTTCGAAGTATGTAAGCTTTTGATGAAATTTATGATCAGAAAATCATGTAATTGACGTGATAATAAGTATGAGGATACAATTCACGCCAGATAAGTCATTTAGGACCCAAATGGCATTACTAAAAAAAATTGTTGTTCAAAGAACAAATATGTGATAGTTTAGGGACCATTTTGCAATTTGGCAAAACTTAGCCTAAACTAGATTTTGATGATACAATTAAATTCTTTAGTGAATTTTATGAGATATAGGTGGTCTTAGATTAATCTAATTATGATTAGATTAATTACTATAAATGAGTCAAAGATGCATAAAATATCAACCAATGATATTGGTTTTAAAGTTAAAAAGTCAAAGATGAATGAAAATTGAGTAACTTAGTGATTTTGGTCCTTAAAATTCGGTTGCTCCTTCTTTCTTCTCTTCCATGCCTTCTTGCTTTCTTCTTCTCCAAGACTGGTCAAAGATGAATAGAGTTGAACCAATAGAAATCAAGGTAAACTTAGAAAAGTCAAACTTATAGGAAAAGTTAAAAAAACTTGGAAACTAAGTTAACTTGTCATTTTCTTGTTAACCAAGTAGGTTTTCTCTCTTTATATCCTTCATTTTCGCAGCTCTCTTGTTCTTCTTCCTTCTTTATGGCTGAACATAACTAGAGAGAAATAATAAGCAAGATTCATCACTTTTTAGTCACTTTTTGCATTAAGTCCATTCCACAAAACCTATAGTATATGATCTTGTGATACGTTTTATCATTAAGGGTGATATTGGGTTAAGTATTCCGCTTCAAGTTAAGGGTGATATTATAAGTTAAGTATTCCGCTTTATCATTATATTATGATACATTTTTGTACCATATGTATGTTAATACATCAGCGGCCGACATGGTGTTACACACATCACAAACAATATCTTTTCCTATGACTTATCATTCCTCCTTGAATTAGGAAGGACTTAAATATATAATGACACGAGTAATTATTTTTAAGTTGCTCTGCACCTTTTGTCACAGAGGGATGCCACTATGATACTGGGGAATGACTAACCAGAACAAATCAGTACTATTAACCTATTATTTTATTCTTTAACATAGTTTAAAATTCAGCTTAGCGATACTTTTTTTCGTGGGAACGATAATCTGAGACTTAAAAGCTCCCCTTTATTACTTGAAGCATGCATTTGTGCAATTAATCTTCATTCTTGGGAACAGATGTGTTTTCCTTGATTAAACAGTGAAAAGACCATAAAGTCACAATCTTGGGAACGAATGTGATTTCTTTGATAGACGGCAAGAAGACCAACAAGTTTTTGGCGCCGTTGCCGGGGATAGTTTTTCCTATATCCCACATTTTAAACTGTGTTCTTTTATTTAATTTTGTAATTAGTTTATTAACTTCATATTTGTTAATTCTTTAATTCATTTTTTTTATTCTTTTGCTGATTGTTTTTAATATATCATGGCTTATGAGTGAATCTCCTAACCTACTTGATTATTTCTCTTATTCAAATAGACCATTCTTTAATCTTGAACCTGAATGGACTTTACACAGAAGAAAAAGAATTCTAAGGCAAATCAAAATAGAGAGGTGGCTGTAAACAATGAAAATGGAATTGGAATTGGAATTGAAAGAATACCACCACCGCCCCCTGGGCCTATATTCATAACACTGGCTGCTTCATCTAGGAACAGACCGGAGAGAGGAGTTGTGGTTCCTCCAGTCATAGCCCCAAACTTCGAGCTTAAACCTATCATGTTCATATGATTAGGGAGGCTGGAGTTTTTAATGAACTTCCAAGTGAAGATCCATATGCCTATCTCAATAATTTTTTGGACATATGTGATAACTTTAGAGCAGATGGTGTTATAGAAGATTGAAAAGAAAAGATGGCTAAACAATCACACAAGAGGGAGGGTAAAATATGTGTTACTTCTTTGTCAAGAAACAATGAAAAATACAACTCTTTTTATAACAACTTCAACCGAAAATGAAATTCAAAGAGTATTTAACTTTTCCCAACCCAAAAATAGAATTAAAACATGTCCAATAATGTCTACTTCAGATATTAAACAACGGAATCAAAATTAGATTAAATTTGTATGTAACGTATATCTCTCACTATAAGCTTAGTTAAGCAAATGCTTATGCAAACTAACATTTGACATTGAGAAGTTTGATGATTCTCTATTATGTTTATAATCATGATATAACAATGTTTGATTAAGTTTGAGCAAATTTGTGTTTGAGAATGATATTCTTTGAATAAGGCTAGACTAATAGTTAAAGATTACAATAAAAAAGAAGGAATATGTAACCATCGGATTTGTGAGGTATAACTTTTCTAACCATGTACATAAACTCAAAAAGGCTCTTTATGGCTTAAAACAATCTCCTAGAGCTTGGTATGAGAGATTGAGTAAGTTCTTACTAGATAATAAATTTGAAAGAGGTAAAGTATATACAACTTTATTTGTTAAAAGAAAACATGATCATACTTGTTTAAATTTATGTTGATGATATTATCTTTGGATCTACTAATGAGTTTCTTCGTGAAGAGTTTGCTAACATGATGAAAAGTGAGTTTGAAATTTCTATGATGGGAGAGTTAAATTACTTCCTTGAATTGCAAATAAAGCAAGAGAGAGAATGTATATTCATCAACCAATAGAAGTATTGCAAAGAGCTTCTCAAGCGCTTTGGAATGGAGCAAGAAAAATCCATAGACACTCCAATGAGCACTTCAATCTCAATTCACAAGGATGAAGATGGTAAATCTATTGAGGAAACAAAGTATAGAGGTATTATTGGTTCATTGTTGTATTTGAATGCTAGTAGACCAGATATCCTGTTTTGTGTTTGTCTTTGTTCTAGATACGAATCTTGTCCTAAAGAGTCTCACTTGAATGCGGTTAAAAGAATTATGAGATACATAGTAGGGATTACACACATTAGTTTGAGGTATCCCAAGGGATTTCCACCCCCTTTGATTGGTTATTCCGATTTTTCTGGTTGCAAGTTGGATAGGAAAAGTACTAGTAGTACTTGCCACTTATTTGGGAATGCCTTAGTCTCTTGGTATAGCAAAAAGCAAGTAAGTGTTGCTTTATCAACCGTCGAAGCAGAGTATGTAGCCGTCGGAAGTTGTGTTGCTCAAGCCTTATGGATGAAGCAACAACTTCAAGACTATGGTTTATTTCTCACACACTTACCAATTAAATGTGATAACACTAGTGCAATTAATTTGACAAAAAATCCTATCATGCATCCTAGGACTAAGCAATTTGACATTAGACATCATTTTATTAGAGATCATGTACAAAAAGGAGATGTCAACATGGAATTTGTAGAAACTCATGATTAGCAGATATTTTTACTAAGCTTTTACCTAAAGATCAATTTGAAAAGTTGAAATTAGAATTAGGTTTGTTAAATCCTCTTACATTATATTCTATGGCATGTTTATCTTTTTTGTTTTTGTTATCTTTCTTTTTGCTCTAATATTTTTAGTGTTTGGTTAGATAAATTTTTGTTGTTTTTATATTAAATATAAAATAAAAGAAGTTTCTTTTTGGGTTGATTTGGAGTATAATGATGAAACTTATTGCTTTCATGAGCACTTATTAACTGAGTTAAGTAATTCGTGAGAATTTTGAAAATGTAACTTAGAGTTATTGAAATGGAGAAAAAGGGAATTAATCTTGCACTAATAATTGGGAAGTCTTGAGTCTAAACAATTATTTTGTTCTTGTGTGCACTTCAGTTCATGAAAATACTTTAGAACTTATTTTGTTTCTTATTTGAAATGGTCCATGGTATACATTTGTTAAAGTGATAGAGACACTTTCTTTCGTTTAGCTAGTTGGCCAAATAGTCACCCTTAATGTTAATACCTTTGCTTAAGCCCGTTGAGCCTGGACCTATTTGTTCTTTCATGTCCTATACATAATAAGCCACTCCACACTTATATCCTTATCAATTTTAATTGGATTTCAGATTTAAAGTAATGATTAAGCATTATTGCTATATATTATGTTGTGGTTATATGGATGATTAAGTGTAAAAAGAGCAAAAGTTATGTGAAGTTGTGAAAAGAAAAAGAAAAAGGCTTGTGAAGGTGTGAAAAGAAAAAGGTAAAAAAAAAGGAAGACAAAGGAAAAAGCTTAGAAAAAAGAAAAAGGTGAAAAAGAAAAAGAAAAAGAAAAGGCTTTGAAAATGAAAGAAAAAGGTGACAATTAAATGTTGAACCATAGGTTTCCAAGCTTATACACTTGAAATTTTGATGATTACAAAGCACCAACAAGCTCAACCTGGATGCACAAGTTAGATGGCAATGCAACAAGTCCCAAATGGTACTAGAAGACCAAGACAACATGCAAAAGTGAAGAAGTAATTCAAATGTGAAAAGTCAATAACAAAGTCAAAGATTCAAGTAAAGAAATGACCTAGAAGAATCAAAAGATGAAGACACTAGAAGATAATTGAAGACTTATATTTTGATTAAGTGTCATGTACTTTTAGAGTCTCAGGTTGTATAAAGTTGAGTTTATTGAGATATATCTCTCTAGTTTGCATTTAGAAACATAAACTCATGCATACAAGTCTCACACACGTGGAGCACTATAATATTGATGCTAGAAACATGCATTCATGTGTGAGAAGTGAGAAATAATTAATTAGAAATGATTTGAATCAAAATCAGATGCATTTTGGGTTGCTGACATCAAATATCCGGATATGTGAGTTGTGTATCCGGATACTGCATATATGGATATGGTATACGAATATCTCAGCCCAGAATATTCGAATACAGATTCTCATATATCCGGTTGGGAATCACGTAATAATTTTTTAAATCCAAATTAAATCTTTTTATATCTTTTCTAAACTAACTTGTGTTGTTATAAATCCTGCTTTAGGACTCAGAAACATAAGATAGCGTATTATCACATGCATTAGAGTTAGAATCACCCAAGAACATGTATTATGCTTAAATTTGATATTCTAGAGAAAGAAAACTCTTTAATCTTCTTCTTTTGTTTTTCTTTGTAATTCTGAATTTGGGGAGGTTGTTCTGCTTCTGTGATTGGTTCAATTGGAATGATCTTAGGGTTGTTCTTCTTTTATAGTTATTTGCATTTTGAAGGTAAAACCACAAAGATTTGGTGCTAAAAGTGCTAAAAAACGAAGAAGTAACGACTCAATATGGATCAAAGGAAACTAATTCACAATTCCAAAGCATTACACCAAGACGAAAAGAGGAATCCTGTTGCGGAGCGCTGGAACACTGAGGAACCAAGTCAACATCACACCAATGGAGGCTTGGGGTTCTCTTGTCTTTATTATTTCTTTGCATTCAGTATGCTAGAGTAGTCTTTTATGTAGTTAAGGGTAGATGGAACCCAATTGAATTTTTATGTTTATGAATTAAATTGTCTCCGAATCCTGTTCTTTTTATAATTGAATAAATTATCTATTTTTAATGCTTTCTATGAGTTTGTTCCTTATAGAATGATTTTGGGAAATTGTATGACAATAAGGATGTTGATGCATGAACCCTGACTTAATAATTTATCATAATCCTTGTGATCTAGGAATAGGAATAGGAATAGACATAAGGTAATTATGCAATCTTGGAATTCTTGATCTTAATGCATGTTTTCTTGGGGAATAATCGGGGAACTAGAGTTCTTTCAAGATTACATAGATTTAGGGTAACAAGGAATTGAGCCCTAATTAATTTAGGTATAATTGATTGGCAATATATTAAGAAACAGATTCTTGACTGTTTAATTCATAACATATTGAGGATATTGGGGAAAGTCGAAACCTTAACTACGCTTGTTTTAAATATTAAACAATCATCATCTTCATTCATTCTTTTAAATTCTGAATTTTCATAATTGCATGCTTTTACTTGTTTTTCTTTGAATCACAATTCTCTTCATCTAAATTCACCATTCTCTCAAACCTAACTTTTGATTGTCTAACTAAGACGCAATTAGCGAACTAGTGCTTGAAATTCTGATCCTCATGGGACCGATCTCGTACTCCGGTACACTTTATTACTTTCACGATCGGTGCACTTGCCGAGTCGCAACACCTTCATCAACAAAAGGGCTGTAAAAAGGCATGAAGTTATGCTGAAGAAAAATCTCTTTTCTGATAGAGGTTTCATGCAAGTCAGCATAGATGCTGGGGCATATGATCCATATATCACCAACATCATTGCTGCACATCAATGGGGGAAATTCTGTCTCCATGAAGCTGAAGCAGTAATCCCTATTGTTAGGGAATTTTATGCCAACATGCCTCAAAGAAAATCTACCAAGGTGATGGTTAGAGGAAAAAGTGTATCCTTCAGCAGTGCCACCATCAAGAAGGTGTACAATCTGCCCACCATTATGGATGAATATCAAGGCTTGAAGACCTCCACTGATGAGGAATTTTTGAAATAAGTCCTTGAGGACTTGTGTGTTGAAGGGAAGACATGGACTGAGTCGGCCCAAAAGAATCTCTCTTTTCTGAGAAGTGCACTGAAGCCCGAAGCAAGGGTGTGGTACCATTTCTTGAAAAGTAGGCTAAAACCTACTTCCCACACTGAGACTGTGAACAAGGAAAGAGAAATATTGCTCTCTTGTATTCTAGATGGAAGACCCATTAATGTGGGTCGTATAATTCAAGCCGAAATTGTGGCTTGTTCCAAAACCGATACTGGCTACCTTTGGTTCCCTGGACTGATCACCCAGTTATGCCAAGAAGCCAATGTTCCCATTGCTGATGATGAGGAACGGTTCCAGATCACAGAACCAATCACACCCTGCACCACTGAAAGGGTCAGCAAGAAGGAAAATGTACTTGCTGGAGAAACTATACCCTCACCAAAATCCTGAGGAAAGAATGTTGCAGCATCAACCTCCACAGTAGCAGTGAAAGAAGACTCACTCTGGCAGAAGATGATTGAAGATAGACTGAAGAAAATTGAGGACGACCAACTGAAGATCAGGAAAGAAATCATGGACAAACTGAATAACATAGGCAATTTCATCCTAGCTCAACTTGGTTTTCTCAAATCCCCTTAGCAGAAAGAAGGCCAGCGCAAAGCTGCAGCATCTGAGGAAGAAGCTGAGAAAGAAGAAGATGAGGAAAATGAAGAAGAAGAAGAGGCAAAAGGAAATGAGAAAGAAGAAGATGAGGCAGATGAAGAAGAAGAAGAGGCAGATGGAAATGAGGAAGAAGAAGAAGAAGAGCATGAAGAAGAGGAAGATACTGATGGATCTCCTCTAATTTAAAATTTCGATTTGTGAAAGGTTGTTTTGTTCTTTGTTTTCTTTTCTTTTCCTTGTCTGTTGTATATTTGTCCACTTGTTAATTGAAAAAGAACTTAGTAGGGAATTGCATGCTGTAGGAGTTACTTTCTATTCAAGTTTCAATCTGTGTGATTTTAGTTTTATTCTGAAGTTAGGCAAAATATAAGAGGAAAGTAAGGGACTCAAGAAGGTAACTCAGTACTGATGCTGAGTTAAAAATGCTGAAGGGTCGAGCATAACATCAATGAGGCAATGCTGTATCTTTTCCTATTTTGTTATAATCTGAATTGCTGCAAAATTGCTATAGCACTGTGTAAGAATGAAAGTCAGTGGTTTGATGCCAAAGTCTAAATGAATACCCAAGTAGGATTTGAAAGCAGAACCAACTCAGGGTGAAAGGCCAATGGATGGATCATTTAAGCACAATGACCACTTCAAGGCAAGAAAAACTAAGGAATGAATTGCAGAAGAGGGCTTAGGATTCATAAACTTGATGGGTCTAAATCTCATAACATGAGACAGATCTGAAGGCTATAAGGGTCAAAGAAGCCAAGCAACAAAGTTGCAATGCACAAAGAATTCTTCCTCATAAAAATAGAGCCAAAAGAAGAGTAAAAAGAAAAAGAAAAGAGGTGAAAACCCCAAAAATAGAATAAGTGCAAAAGCACGAGACAAAAGAGGAAGGCAAAGCTAAAAATGCAAGGTGGACACTCGTTCCTTCAAGTCGTGAACACATGGGTGTGGATTCAAGTCTGGAAAAGCATGATTCAAGCAACTAGGCCTTAGGACTCTTAATTTGAAGCTCCAAGGTTGATCAACCCAAGAAAGAAGTTCCTAGCACACACACATTGATCTGTCCAAAAGCTATAAAGCCTTGAGAAGATGAAGCCAACAAGGAATATTGAAGTTAAAGTAAGGATGATGGTTGAAGATCAATAATCAACTGCACAATGTTGTAGCAATGCTGCTGCAATATAGAGAATCTCAACAACAGTCTTTGATACAGAAGTTACTGAGTTGATGAATGTTAAGCCTGAGGAATGTTTTGTTGCTCGAGGACGAGCAACGTTTTGAGTTTGGAGTGTGATAACTCTCCAAAAGAGAGTTATTTTGGGCTTAATTGTGATGTTATTGTGCTATGATCACATATAATTCTCTTGATTTTATATGATTAATGCGTGAATTTTATGATTTCATGAGTTAATTGAGAATTATGAGTATTTGGATATAAATTGAGGTATTGGAAACATTTAAATGCATTTGTTATTTTACTGCAGGTCAATGTTGTAGCATCGGGAAGTAGTGTTGTTGCAGTGCAGATGAGGTCAACAGTGCATATTGTTGACATCATCACCAGCAAGCCATGGATCCAAGCCCATTTTGATGGAAGAAGCTTATGAACGTGTACACAAAGACCTGAACTGGATACACGCTCAAAATCTTCAAGAAATCACAAGCTAATCTTCATCAAATCAACGATTACAAATCCGATTCAAATCCGAATTACAAATATGGAAAGAATCTGATGAGATATGCAACGACATACTCTGTCAGCATGACAGCAAAAAAAAGTCCTAACCTCATTCAAGCACAAGGAAGATTTGCATGGATATGAAGAGATGATTGAATCCCAGAATATCAGAGTATATAAAGGAATGAACCCTACACACAGAGGAGAGGTTGGACATGTTTTGAGACCTCCAATTGGAGGCAAATTTTAGAAAGAGAAAGTGGGGAAACACTTGGAAGGGAATTGAGGGTTCGTTGAAAGAAATCCAGCGGATCAAAGGAAGAAGCTAGGGTTCAATTGAGAGATCATTGAACCCAGTAACTTGCTGTATTATTCCAACGGCTGAAGCAAGATTGATGGTGGTGGAGCTCATGGTTGCTGCGAGAGTAGTGCTACAGCAACGTCCCTGCTTTCTTTACTTTAGCTTTATGGAATCCTTTTCTTTCTTTGTTGTTTCTTTCCACCCAATTATGGGCTAAGTTGTTATGATTGGGTGATAGAGTACCCTTATTGTGATGTAAACAGTATTGCTTAAACTTTGTTGCTTGATTTTCCTTTCAGTTGCTTAATAAAATGTGATATTGTCTTTGATCTTGTTGATTCATCGAAAGAGGATTGCAAGGTACTTAGGATTTAGGCTATAGAAATATAGGTAAATCCTAAATATTATTAAGCATTGTGGTTTAACTAAGTAAGATTAGTTAATTGTGGGTAGAGAGATCACTTGCACCACAAAATCAGATGCAACTTGAACTTAATGAATTCATAACTTTGTTGTGGGACTTAGTATATATGTATTGTTGGTGAGAGCCCTTCATGCATTAGTGTTCTGATTACTGAATGGATGATTGTTGTAGCATAGTTACTACATTCTGGTGACATTGCAATAATGGAGAAATTGATCCCAATTTGTCTTTAAACATTTGGAAAACTTATTCTGTTACTGCATTTTCTTAGTTAATCATTAATCTTATTTTATTTCCTAAATTGTTAAAGTAGTCATTAGTCAACAACAATTCATCTTTGTTACCTTGATTACTTCACTTAGAGCTATAGCATTATATAATCTTTGTGGGAACGATATCTGGACTCACACATCCACTCTATTACTTAATGATACGTGCACTTGCGTACTTGTGTGATTTATATAATTGAATGCGAAATTGCACAATAGATGGGTTGGTAGAAAATATGTTACAAACTTAAGGACTTAGAGACTCAATACAACAGTAAAACAAAAATGGAGAAAAATGGTTTTGTGCTCGTAAGGAGACTTGGTGGAGAAGAGAGAAGACAAGGGTGTTATCTAATGCTAAGAGCTCGTTAAGCCAAGTTAGATATGCCAACCTTGTCGAGCGAAGGCTACTTGTGCTAAAGATTTTTATGCCTACATTTGATCTTCTATTTATAGACAAGGGAGAAGACTTGGTAGTCTTGTGATTAACCTGAGTTGTCCCTTGCATTGTTTGATGATGGATGTCTCCTTCTAGCTTGATCAGACGATGGGCATTAATTTTTGATTTGTTGAGGATAAGGATGCGCTATCCCTTTTGCACTGATCTTCGAGGATGGTCCTCTAACACTCAGGCACGCGCAACAACTTGTATACTCTGCTGTATGCTGTAGCGTCTTGTTGTTTTCTTATGCGCGCTGCAGTGTCCTTTGGCATGCGCGTTGCAGTGTCCTTTTCGCATGCTTTTCAGAGCCGTCTGCAAAAAAATACAATCAACCGTTAGTGGGATCAAAAAAGTTGAAATAATGGACAACTCACTATTATTCTCTTTTGTTTCCTTTCTTCTATCGTTTTACATGCTAGCAGTCGTTCCCTCCAGCAATTCAACACTTATTGAATTTAACTAATAATTATAACAACATACCAAAAAGAAGTGGAACGTGTAAGACCTGTGAGCTCCCGATGTGTTATCTTACTTTATGGTATTAAGTGCAGCTAATTAATCAAATAAATGCGGAAGCTAATCATGTTAATTTATTATTAATATCACGAAAAGATGAATACGCTTTTTATTTATCGTTATACATTTCCATTTACATAATTAAATTTAATAGTCATTCGGTGACCTGTCCTTTATCCAGTAATCATTTAAGTCGTCCATTTAGTATATTTCTAGGCGTTACGTCCTAGTCCATTTTTTTACTTGATGTTTGTTGGGTCAAAAGCTTGTTGGGTGTAAAGATATTAATGTTGTAGAACGTTCCTCAGTTCATTAAGAGAAAACACATTTGCTCTCTTAATTTCAACCCAAGTGCGCAAGTGCACGCATCAAGTAATAAATGGGAGTATTAATGCCCAGATTATCGTTCCCACCAGGATGGAACTCTAATTAATGCCGTATACTATTTTACAAAGAATGAAAATGAAAAGAAAATTTAGTAATTGACATGTTTGGTCAAACGTTCCCTACTGTCTTGACAACGTTCCTCAAGAACGGTAGGTGCAATCTGACAGCAAATAGCTCCTCGCGTCGTTATGCATGAAATCCTTCTTCATAGAAGATGGTACGACAATATTCATTGGAGTTTTGTAGATACAAGATTGAATAAAGTAAGGAATAATAAAAGTAATAACAATAATTAAGAGACTACAATATAGATGGTTTTAAAAACAGTAATAACAGAAGGAACAGATCCACTGCTCCATTCATAAATAGTTATTTTCTCTACTCAACACTCAACACTTTTGTATCTGTTCCAGTCTCTTCACTGCCAACTTTGATTCCTCAGCTCATGGACTAGATGGCTCACAAGTTTCCATATTCCTATGGCTCCCTTGACTCCAACAGGACTGGGTACAGGACCTTCAAGTGAACGAGGTGGTCCCTTATTCCTAAGGCAACCAGCAGTCTTGTTTCCACAAGACTGCCTTCCCTTTCTAGTTAAGCTGTCTGAAATCTCTTCCTTATGGAAGTTCCTTTCTCAGTATGTGTTCAATTTCCATTGATACACAATGAAAATAGCTCACTTAACCAGAGAAACACAAAAGCTGTAATACAAGAGTTTTGAAAATAATTCTTTAAGAACTTTGTAGTTTTTCCGTTCCACAGATAGTTTAGCCCATGGCTACTAGTTTAAACATAATTATTCCAAACTGAAGTCCCATAGACCCGAGATTAAGTTCAGAGATAACGAATGGAAAGGAGAGAAATAACACTTGTATTTAAATGAAAACAACTTGATTACTTCAAAATGAAAAGTGGAGAATATGGTTGCTGCTCGTGAGGAGTCTCAAGGGGGTGATACAGAATGAAGAAGAAGTGTTGTCACTTAACTAAAGTTAAAATTAAATAAAACTATAAAATAAACTAAGTGATCTCTTCTTAAGGAATTCGATGATTTTCTTCGTGCTGGAACGTCCTATTTATAGGCAGAAGAGTGAATGGAAAAGTGGGTAATTCTCTTGGAGTTGTTTTCTTGACTGCATGGAAGGGGCGGTGTGAACAGTGCTTTGACGGGCGCAAGTGGCTGGATGGAACAGTTTTTGTTGAGATTTGTCTTTCCTTCTGCTCTCCCTTATGCCTTGCTTTCCTCTTAGCCAATGGAAACCATTTATTCCCTGTTGCGCACGTTTCCTTTTGCTTAATTGTTGTACCACTTGTGCTAATTAGAAACTTCTTTTCAACGTTTCCTGAAAAGTGGTCAGAGAGATTGAGTAAGTGAAGCAGGTGTATTTAATGTTCCAAATCTGTTCCCCTTTATATATATTTTCCAAAAGATTACGTCACCTTCCGTTCTCCACTGTGTTTTTGTAGTAAAGATATAAAACATGTGCTTTTAGTGCTAAAGTTGCTCATCAGGTGAGGGAACAGATGGTATTTTGCCATCAAAATAGGCTTAGATGGGAATGAATTTTCGTCCCATCAATGTCCAATTACCAAATTTATGTTCATACCTAACTTAGCTTGTAATACTTAGAAATCCTTTAACTAAGTCATTTAATTTTGTACATCTTTACCAATTCTTTTCATGGTTAACTCCTTATCAATTTTAACATATACATATTCTACATAGATTACATGCAACCTTAATGGACCTTTATTTATACATCATACATCATACATAACCTAAACCATTCCAAGACTTTAAGTATTAATTCCATAAATCATAGTTCATACCTCACAACATCAATAGCTAAAGTAATACAATTATTCCCAAGACATAAGCTTATACATATCTTCCAACAAGAATAAACAAACTCAATAGGTATATGGTGGCATAGACAATCTCTATGCTCACGTCAAATATAAACATCACATAATATATCCAAACGGTAGTCATATCCCATACAGATATATATATATATCTCAAATAATGAGAATGTAAGTCTTAAGTCATGCTATAATCTCAATGCCGACCTCTTGCCATTAGATGCATCAACATCAACAATCTCAATACCTGAAAAATGTTTTCCTAACCGGGTGAGATTTTGATAAATCTCAGTAAACTGGGGTTCTCGAAGGATCACTCCACCTCAAGTTCACTTACAGGTATAATAAATTCATCAGAATAATAAAATCATATGTAGCATGTGGGATATATAGTATGTAATAGATGCAATGTCAAGTCTACTGGCTAGAGAATAGTATGCTCTACCACGTCTGCAACATACCAAATGCAGGATCACCCTCATGCCCTACACTCAGGCATCACACCATCTCATGTAGGAATACTCTATTACCACCATACATATATATATCAACACATCATGCTACGAATAATTTCCAACTATATCATATAAATATCAGTGCACAAATCATTTTCTAAAAACATACTGATAAGTCCATGAAATAATACTTACAATGTATGGTTTTTAATATGAAAATGTAAAAAAAGAATACACTTTGTGTTAATAGATACCCCAAATTGAATTAAGGTGGATGATTCTGATTTAAATGCTAATGGTTTTTTTTCTTTCTTATTTGCATTCTTCAGGCCCAATTGTGATACAGCCCAAGGAAAGAAAGGAAAGAGAAAGGAAATAATAGAGAAATGAGAAAGCAAATCAGTGGCCCAAAAGAAAAGAAAAGAAGAAGAGAGAAAGAAGTCAGAATCGTGCGTCTTCTGAAAGAGAAAGAAAAAAAACCCTAGCATAGACCGTCTAAGTGAGCCTACTCCATCTCAAGCTCTCCATCACGGTTCCCTCTCTGAATCGAGCAAGTAAACCAAAAACATCCTCTGATTTTCAACCTAGATATAGGACCATCACTTTCCACCACGGTTCAGTTTTTGAATCGGACCAACTTACACAAACCCTAACACCTTGTCTCTCGAACCGAACCCTAACCCTCATACAACCCATTTCCATCGTTTGCACCCTTTCTACCTGATTGACGCACCAAACCACACAATATCGCAAACAAACCAAAACCTAGCCACTATTTTGGATTCAGAAAAAGCCAAACAAAGATCCGTTACTTAGTGGATGCTGGAGCGATTGTGAGCACACGTCAGTGTATGGTTTGAAGGAACGACAATTCCATCCGATTTGTAAGAGCAGAGGAGTGGAGCACTGTGGGGACCACTCATTTGCAGCAGCGCGTCATATTGCTGAGCTGGAGAAAAAGAGGATAGTGTGCAAAGAGCCCTATAAAAGGGATATAGGAGTGAGTCATCGGGGAGCTCTCTTCTGTTTTCTGATTTATGGTTTTTCTTAGTTTTTGTTTTCTGAACAATTTTGAGTTTCTTTTAATTTCTGTTTTGTAATGAGATTCTGGTTCATTTTGATGAACTTGATGCATGTCTTTACAGCACTGAGATTGCCGGTTGTTAGGCCAGTGCTGTAATTGTAGTTTTTAGAATTTTTATTTTGTGAATTCTGTAGTTCTGTTACTGTTTGTAAGCCTCACCCCTATGGATAGTGGCTAACTTTTTAGAGGTTGGGTTTAGGTGATACCCAAACCTCAGTGCTTGTCAAATATTTGATTTCCTGGTTTTAATGTTTATATCTCAGTTGTTTAATGTTGTTTCTAATGTTTAAAATTATCTGCATTTTGGCCAAATGTCAGATGTTTGGTTAGGATTTAGTTGTTGAGAAACAATTAATTCTGGATTCTGCATTAGACACATGAACTTAGATGAGAAATCATCTAAGGGATCTCAATTCAGAAATGAATGAGTCCTCATGTAATAGTGGACCTGAATCTCAAGAGTCCTAATCCCACTTGGCATAGAGATATGGAAGTGGGCAACTTTGGGATAAAATAATTTTTAAGAGATTAAAAATTAACAATACAGTCCTGTTAACAGAGAATCTTAGGATGAGCCTTTTGTTAATCAAATTATTTTTCAAGCATTGTGGGGAAGGAGAGCCAAAAACTCAACCCACCTTTTTAAACCTTTTTATCAATCCAGATTTTCCAATTTCCTTTGTTATTTCATATTTCAATCTCTATTCCGTTTTCAAAATTTTTGTCACATCTTTCATTTAAGTTGCTCCATTCTTCATTCTTATTTTATAACTTAGGAAAGTAATTCAGAAAATTTTTAAAAGAAAAGTGAACAGTAGTATTTTAGAACCATTCTAGATTATTCTTACCTTACAATTTTTATTTCTTTTATTTTCAAATATCAACTCAGTTTTAAGCAATTACAACCTTTAGTCATTTCAAAACGCCAACGATCCTTGTGGGAACGATATCTGGGACTTATAACAGCCATATATTACTTGTTGTCGCGTATACTTGCGCGCATTACTTGCACAACTGTTAGCAAGGCATCAAGTTTTTGGCGCCGTTGCCGGGGATCGAAGCGTATATGATCAAGTGTCTGTGTGATTGCTATTTTTGAACTGCTTCTTTTTGCTGTTTTTAGTGTAGCTCATTTGAATTCTGTGTCAGTTTTGTTTATTTATTAGTTCTATAGTATCTTGAATATTGGTAGTTTAAAATCTGTTCTGTTCATATTCTGTTTATTTTATGTCATTTAATTTTTCTTAGTTTCATTTTTATTTTAATTATTAGTTCCACCCTGTGTGAGGGTGAGTTATTACTGCCTTATAAAGCCGTCAGGCTGTGAACTGTCTTGGGACTTTTCTGCTTGCAGGTTCTTGTGTGTTTATTTTTTGCGTGTTCTGCATAAAAGTTGGTTAGTAATCTAGGTGTTTTAGCTAAGTCAGGTTTACCTGTTTTAGTTAAAAGGGGTGCATGAGTGCAACTCCACACCCGTTCATATATTCAATTGACCCTGAACCTGAGAGGACATTTAGAGTTAGGAGAAGAGCCCAGATAGCACATAGGCAAATTCCACTTCTAGAAATTGAAGAAATGGAAGATTTAGGAAGTGTAAATGGGAATGATGGGGTAGGAGGACCTGCAAGGATAAGGGAACCACCTGTTATAAATGATAATGATAGGTCCATGATGGACTTCATCATACCTGTGTTGGATGAGTTAGATCCAAGCATAGCCCAACCTGTGAATGGAGTGCCCTTCAAATTAGAACGGTGATGTTCACCATGCTTCAAAACATGGGGCAGTTTCATGGGTTGTTGATGGAAGACCCACACAAGCACCTTAGAAATTTCATAGAAGTGGCCAACACTTTTAGGAATCCTAACATCTCGGATGATGTGTTAAGATTGAAGCTCTTCCCTCATTCACTGGCTGACAAAGCCAAAGAATGGTTGAACTCCCTTCCATCCAACTCTATAACCAATTGGCACACCCTTGCTGAGAAATTCATTATGAAATTTTTCCCCTCTAATAAGATAGTGCAAACTAGAGGTGATATTGCTAACTTCATGCAGAGGGATGGAGAGACACTAGTGGATGTGTGGGAGAGGTACAAGAACCTTCTTAAGCAATGCCCAAATCATGGTTTGCCCTCTTGGGCAGTGTTACAAACCCTGTACAATGGCTTAAATACTCAAAACAGGGCCTTGGCAGATTCTGCTGCTAATGGCATGTTTATGACTATGTCCTTTAACCAAGCCCATGAGTTGTTAGAACAAATGACTCAAAATTATGCCCAATGGCCTGAAGAAAGAAATCAGCCAAGAAGAGTGGCTGGTTTACATGAGATAGACCCTGTAACAGCTCTTTCAGCCAAGTTTGATGCACTGTCCAATTTAGTGAGAACCCAAGGACAAACCATTGAGGCAAGATTATCTCAATCCCAAGTTCCTGCACCTCAAATACCTGTGACCCAACCTCAAGTTAATGCAATAAACACAAAAGAGTGACATGAGTGTTTTAAATGATTGATGGGTAAAAGGCAGTGAAAGGTTGAGAAATTTAGTTGATTAATGCATCTTGTGAATTTTAACAATAAGCATGCGAGATGGTGACTTTACCAACACTGTGAGATATTGAGCCTACACAGCAAAAAAAAAAAAAAAAAAAAATTTTTTTCTTCTCCATGAGGGGTTCACACTGGGGTAGTGAGGCAGAACTTGCTTTGGTGCTTAGTTGAAGAAGTGTAGCGTTGGCTTGAGTTTAAAATGATGAGGGCAATTTGTTGTTTTGTTTAACCATTTTCAAACCAAAAAGCCATCCATAGATCATCATCCATTGAAAACCCATTTTGAGTCTTTGACCTTTTCTTTTCACATACCCACATTTTATCTTATCCCACAATTTATTACACCTCTTAGTTATGATGGAAACAGAAAAAGAAGCAAGATTTTTTGTTATTTTTATTTTTATTTTTTTAATTTTTTTTTTGGTTGTTAAAAAAAATAAAAAAAAATAGAGAAGGAATAGAAAGTAAGAGACTGCTAATAAAATGAAAAGTTTAAAAAAAAAAAAAAAAAAAAGAGAAAAGAGATTTTCAATAAGAGAAAAATAGCAGTCAAAGTAGCAGCCACTGAATTAGTTGATTATGCTTCATAATTGTGTTTCCTTTCCATCATAGCTAAGTTAGCCAATCCCCCACAAATGTTCCACCTTCACCTTAGCCAAGTTACAACCTATTCAAGTCCCTTTGATTAAGTTCAGGTCTGTGTGTCACTTAGAAGACAAGAGCATCTTATCAAGACTATGTCAAAGCTATTCCTAGTGTTGGATTGAGAGAAACAGAACCCTTGAGCATTGAGTGAATAATTCTGTAAGTCAGTGAGGCTGTGAAAAGTTGCCATCTTTATTGCCTTTTGAAAAATATTGCATGCTGTGTTAAGAATTGAATTTTCAGAATCTCTTTTGTCATTATTCAATAGTCAGTGAGGCACTTATGCATTTGGATTTCACACACTGTTTGCTGAGTAGTTTTATGGAATAAAAGGATCATTTAGCTGCCTGGTTTGTGATTGATGAATTGCTGAACTAAATACATGCATCTGTTCACTTCTCTTTATGATAATATGAGTCACTAAAAATTGAAAAAAAAAAAACTGAACATTGAAATGCTGATGAAAATGTTTGAGATTGTTGATTGATTCTGAGTAGCTTTGAATGATGTGATCTGAATGATTGTTAGAGTGGTTAATTTGATAAATTTTGGATCTAACTTCTTGTGTCACTTGAGGACAAGTAACAATTTAAGTTTGGGGGTGTGATAAGTCCATTGTTTGTGACTTAGAACATGTAATTTGATATTAAAATGGGAGTGAAAAGAATATCCTTGTTAATAAAAAAACCCCAAAGATTGCATTGAAGTGAATTTTTCTGATTTTGATATTAATGGGCTGATTTTATATGTTCAGGCCCAATTGGTGTTAATTCTCCATGCAGAAAAAGAGTGAAGAAAAATTGGGCAAATGCTTTGATCAGAAGCCCAAAATAACAAGGCAAATCAGAAAAGAAGATGGGCCAGAGGAATTAAAACCCAATCAGTGGCCCAAAAAGAAAAGAAGAGGAGAGAAAGAAGTCAGCATGAGAAAAAGAAAGAAGTACAGGGAAGTGATGGGCCGGACCTAAAAAGCCCAAAAGGAAAGGAAGAAAGAAAGCCAGATGAAAAGAAATCAAAAGGAAAGGAAGAGACAGAGTCAGAAACGAGAAAGGGCTGCTAGAAAACCCTAGCACACAACCGACCAAAGTTCCTGACCACAAAGCGATTTGCAAAGCCAAACCGTTCTTTGTATTTGGCTTATTTGTCAAGATAAACCCTCAATCACGGTTCATTGAAAGATTAACCAAACCCTAGACATCCTTCCTCATACAGAAAACGTCAAAACAACAACCCCTTGCTGAGTGGATGAGCTGGATACTTTTTGAGAGTGGAGACTGGAGCGATTTGTGGGCGCAAGTTTACGTACGGGGTGAGGGAGCAACAATCCATTTAGTTTGTCTGAGGAGGGAGCTGTTGGGGACCACCGGTGTGTAACGCGCAAGGAGCGCGTGTATATCTGCTGAGCTGGAGAGAAAAATCGCGCAAAGAAGGAAAGGAACCCTATAAAAAGGGAAAGAGGGTGAGTCAAAAGGACGGTCCTTCCCACTCCTGATTTCGGATTTATCATTTTTCTTAGTTTTGTGTTTTCTGAACAATTTTTATTTTCTTTAAATTTCTGTTTTGTAATGAGATTCTTGTTCATTTGATAAACGGGATGCATGTCTTTACAGCACTGAGATTGCAGGTTGTTAGGCCAGTGCTGTAATTTTAGTTTTTAGAATTTTTATTTTGTGATTTTTGTAGTTCTCTGTTTCTGTGTGTAAGCTCCATCCATATGGATAGTGGCTAACTTTTTAGAGGTTGGGTTTAGGTGATACCCAAACCTCAGTGCTTGTCAGATATTTGATTTCCTGGTTTTAATGTTTATATCTCAGTTGTTTAATGCTGTTTCTAATGTTTAAAATTATCTGCATTTTGGCCAAATGACAGATGTTTGGTTAGGATTTAGTTGTTGAGAAACAATTAATTCTGGATTCTGCATTAGACACATGGACTTAGATGAGAAATCATCTAAGGGATCTCAATTCAGAAATGAATGAGTCCTCATGTAATATTGGACCTGAATCTCAAGAGTCCTAATCCCACTTGGCATAGAGATATGGAAGTGGGCAACCTTGGGATAAAACAATTTTTAAGAGATTAAAAATTAACAATACAGCCCTGTTAACTGAGAATCTTAGAATGAGCTTTTTGTTAATCAAATTATTTTTCAAGCACTGTGGGGAAGGAGAACCAGAACTCAGCCCACCTTTTTAAACCTCTTTATCAATCCAGATTTTCCAATTTCCTTTGTTATTTCATATTTCAATCTCTATTCCGTTTTCAAAATTTTTGTCACATCTTTCATTTAAGTTGCTCCATTCTTCATTCTTATTTTATAACTTAGGAAAGTAATTCAGAAAAATTTTAAAAGAAAAGTGAACAGCAGTATTTTAGATCCATTCTAGATTATTCTTACCTTACAATTTTTATTTCTTTTATTTTCAAATATCAACTCAGTTTTAAGCAATTACAACCTTTAGTCATTTCAAAACGCCAACGATCCTTGTGGGAACGATATCTGGGACTTATAACAGCCCTATATTACTTGTTGTCGCGTATACTTGCGCGCATTACTTGCACAACTGTTAGCAAGGCATCACTAACTACCAAACTTCTGTGATTTATGTATGACTAGTTGTAGAATGAGGCTGTGGCATAAAGCATGTAGACCAAACAACATAGAAGTTTCACATTGAAAACACGATTTGGCGGCGGTCAAATGAGCTTATCCATTTGTGTTTTGTGACTCGGTTTTGAATTGGACTTTAAACACGCTGTTGCACAATTGCACGCACAATTGGGTCAACTTGGACGTGCCTTCAAGTACAATCTGCCTCTCGTTTTCCACGTAATGAAGTGCAAGCGTGTTATGTTATTTATGGGCGTTCATAAATCTGTCACATATTATATTTGTTTTCGAGGGATGTTTCCACTTATTTGATTAGATTCATTCTATTTGTGGCGTAGAATATGAAGATTTTTGCCACAGAATCCAAATTATTTTACCTAAAAATCGAACCACAAATCTTTCAACCCCAATGGTCTGTTCATCCACTTACAAATCGTGCCATCCCTTGAGATTACTTTTATATAGACATGGATTTATCCTACCCAATTGAGGCTCAATTAAAAATTTAAATGCATAAAGTCATAAAATAAACTAAAGTTAAGGAATGCTTTGCAATATGTAACTTAAAACAAATAATATTAATATAAATATATTATTATGTTATGTAAAAAGTATTAATTTAAGTTTAGAAGTTTTACACAATTCTCTACTAATGTAAGAAAATTAAGTTTAAAGAATTACGATGCATCAAATTAGGTGAGGTAACCGTAAATGTGATTCAAACTTAATAGAAAAATACATAGAGCCTTAGAACCTATAGCTAGCCCAATTAATTTCTAGCCTAGGGTTGAGTCTTAAACAACCTCTATACTAAGCCTATATATATATATATATATATAGAGAGAGAGAGAGAGCGAGGATAAATTTACACCGGTGTAAGAGTAATAACTCTTACACCCAATCTTAACCGTTGATTTTTGTTTATCAAACGATTGCAATTAATTAGATTATTCTCATTAATTAATTATTAATTATAACCTTTAGATATTCGAAGATCAACGGTTAAGATTGAGTGTAAGAGTTATTTCTCTTACACCAGTTGTAACACCCCAAATGTGGAAATACATATAGGGTGCACCTTCATCATGCATTCAACGCGCGGAAGTCTAAATTTAAACTTTACGAATGCAAATATCAGAGTGCGGAATGGAAACACATAACCATACTTATTCCATATAAAATTAAAAGCGTTAAAACGTCAATACAAAATAAATAACACTAAACATTATTTAATGTAATCCCAAGAAGATTAACTAATCATAAATAAAAACATAATTTATGCCGCATCATAAGCCCAGTCATAATGTGGTTGTGATTCCTCTAGCCATTGTGTACTTAGTGCTTCATCGAAATCATAATGTGGAAAAGCTTCTATTAATAATTTCATAGCCTCAGTCCATAGGCCTCTATCTGTTAGATCCTTTAGTTTCTCTTCTCAGGTAGGTGGAGTTTCTTCTTCTTTACGTACCAGTCTCTTACCCTTTCTTTCCCACATAACTTTCTTATTACTTTCTTTCATCTTTTCCTGAAATGGGTGGTCAAGGGGGGTGAGATTTTGGGGAAAATCTCAGTAAGGTTCACAGCTGGAGCATTCTCCAACTATGACGCTTACTCCTGCAACAGTTTATAATAACAATACAAAATGGAACATTTAACATCATCATATAAAAATATCATGCCATCATCATCATCATCATATTCCTGCCGGCTTTTACGGACTTACGGAGATACCCAGAGTCCTCGTCAGGTTGCAACTGGAGTATCAGTGCACAGGCCAACATTTAATAGCATGGTTTTAAGTTTCAAAAATATCATAATCACATAATGTAAAGCACTATAAACATATTGCAGTCAGACCATAACTTATCATAGTTTCATAATGGTGGCATACATAGAGAGATTACTTCAACAACTGTAAACACTTACTGTACTTGTCGTTCTTTACTTGTATACTTTCAACTTTTGATCTCTTTACTTGCCTGTTTGCTCCCTTGACTCCCTAACATCATCATATCATCTTTTAGTAACTTATATAACATTCAACATTTGTGTTTTATCCATGTAAGGTCTCGGCTTTGCAGGTTTAATTACCTAGAGGAGTTGTTTTGCTTACTTACCCACTTGTGTAGGTTTTAGGACATTATTAGGTCATCATAACACTTAATAGAATTATTAAAGATTTCATTCTAGGCATGTATAGGTTCGGCCACCATAGATAAACATCTAGGAATATAATTTTTAAAACATGCTTTCAATTATATTATTAACTTAACATGGTTAGATCCTTTCAACATTAATCAAATAAAACCTCTTTTAGCTACATACCATTCGGCCTTATTGCCCTAAAATACCTAAGGGATTACTTCTAAAACATGCTTATAACATTATTGATAATTTATCATATTTAAATCCTAGAGCATCATTCAAAACATCATCTTATATATTCGGCCAACTAAGGTTATGATCATGCAAAATTGATTTAGAACCTAGGCTACTAAACATGCTAATCTAACATCATCATTTCATCATCTTTCATATCATTTAAACATCTCTTCATGCTTATAATTATCATACATGGTTCGGCCTTCTAGGGATCATATACTTAGGATATAACTTTCATGCTTTTACATGTCATTCCTAACCAAGAAGGTTCATAGGCTTACCTTTGATGATGATCAACGACTTAAGGAAACACTTCTTGACCTTTGACTACTTTGAATCTTCTTGAATGAACTTCCTTCCTCCTTGAACATACAAGGCCGCAAGCTTAAAGAGAGGAGAAGAGGGATTTTCTTGCTTAGAGATGAAGGGTTCTTTGGTGGAATTGTTAGGAAGAAGGACTAAGATCCAGGCTTGTATTTGATCTTGGAACAATTAGGTATTACTCACCATTTCGAAGCATTCATGGACTTCACAAAATGAACTAAACTCTTTGTTCTTTCCTTTGGTAGTGCCGCGGCTATAGAGGGAAAAAGGAGAGACTAAAGCTTGTTCAAATAGGCAACCTAGAAGCCTTGCCATTACTTGATTGCTGGTAGGTTTCGATCACATTAAATGAGAGTAAGGTGGTGATTTGTTGTCATAGGTTAGATTGCTTAATTTAGGGACAAGAACATGATGTCAATTTCCTTGATTAAGGAAATTTAGTGATTGCTTGATTTAGGGAAAGTGATTGACTACTAATCATCATAATCCTAACTTCCTTGTTTAAAGGAATTTGACTGGCTTGACTTAAGGAAATTCGATTTGCATTTAATGGCTTGAAAATCAAATAAAATCAAATTCATTTCCTACACCTAGGCCGCGGATTTTAAATGCTTGGAAGGAAAAGATTTCCTTTAATTTTGGACCATGATTTATTCCTTAAGATTATGGACCTTTAACTTATTAACCTGACCTAATTTGTGCCTATTTTTCCATGATTTTATGACACTTTAAATTGACTTCTTAAAGCTTGTTTTCTCTAGTAAAACCGTGGGTTTCTTGCTTGTAGGGAAAGAATTCTAATTTAATTCCTAGTCATATAGTACTTCTTTAGGTTTATTATGTCATGGCCTTACTTTGGGCTTTAACTTGATTTGGGTTTCATTTACCTTATTGGACTTTACTTTATCATATAGAGCTTTCTTTGTATCACTTGGACTTGTCCACATTAAATGGAATTAAAACTTCCTTTGTTGGGTTATACTTTGATCCATGAATTCATTGGATCCCTAATGCTTATGTCTTTGGTCCATTGGACCCATACTTCTAATTTACTTAATCATAAACTATTTCATCTGAAATGTCTCGTTTATTAATTATCATAATTCTTCATTAATCATGATACAATATTTAGGGTTGTTATACCAGTGTAAGAAGATCCTGTCATATATATATATATATATATATATGGGCAGGATATTCTTACACTGGTGTAAGAGTTAGAAGTCTTACATTCAATCTTGATCATTGATCTAGTTGTATCCAATGGCTCACATTACTAAAAAATTTGAGCCCTTAGATATAAGTAGGATCAATGAACAAGATTGAGAGTGTAACTTATACTCGTGTAAAATGATCTTGACCCATATATATATATATCCTATAAACAAAATCAATTTTATTAATTGTCGCACATGGAAAATACCTACATGTAGAAACACGTAGCATGTGGTAATACTAAAAATTGCTAAGAGGAATCAATGTTGTACTGTTGGTGGGGAAACGAGCCTAATATGTAACCTTGATAGGGTGCAATGGTCACTATAGGGGTATCAACATTAGCAGAGGTACAAGCCGAGCTATACGATGAAGTCCTAGGTGTAGTGCAAAATAGTAAGAGAATGGTGGAGGGGTTTGTGTGAGTGAAAGGCTACAATGGCTCTGTGATGCAGCAGAGTAACGACATATATCTTGAAGATGCCCTCTGTTAGGTGAGAATAAGGATATTTATAGGCGGAGATGATGCCTTGCTTGAGAGAGAGGGTGAGCCAGGTGAAGAGTCAAAAGTGCTATGCCTTGTTGCGGTAATGTATAACACCTAACATATTCGAAAATATAATATTAAAGGTTTAATTGAGGTTAGAGAGTTTAATTAGTGACAATCCTGAAATTGGGGTGAAAATCACTCGAAGGGCAAAATGGTAATTTGACAATTATTGTAACCCTACAATTTTGAAATTATATAATTAGACTTTATTTGGTGAAAATAATGTTGGATTTGCATTCAGAACGAAATTTAGAGTGGATAAGTAATTTTTTGAAAAATTGATGAATAGTAATTTTTATCGGATGAAATACTGCAACATAATTATACCGAGAAACTCTGAAATGAGATTATTATTCTAGGATTGAATATATGTTGAAAGATGTGTTTAGAATCAAGAAAAATAATTATTGGAATTATTTGGTGAATTTTGGAAGAATAAGGTTTGTGTAAGTATAGGGGTAAAAATGAAATTGTGCAAAAATTGCTCGGATCTTTAAAATAATGTAGTGTGGCATTATTAAACTATAGTTGTGTATTTTGAATTGAGAAAAATATCTAAGTATTGGATTATAATGGAAGATTCAAGAAGGACAATTATATAATTTTGAATTTAAAAATTTTCTAACTTTAACCAAAAAGTCAAAATTGGTGGCTAGGCCTATTTAAGCATAAAACCACCCATTTAGGAGGCGTTTGGTTGAGGAGAAATTTTTTGAATACTAGTAAAATGTAATTGATAGGGAAATGGTAAGAAAGTGAGATAAAGTAAGATAGATAGGAAAATGTAAAAAAAAGTTGTTTGGTGGGAAAAAACTTTACTGGAGAAATTAGGTAACTTTTGTAAAGTCTACGTTTGGCTGTAAGTAATATATAGATGGGAAAATGCGTGCGAGTTTACAAAATTAACCCTCACTTTATACATTTTTGTTTGAAAAGGAAGACACCCGTTACCCGTAAAGTACGTCCATAAACTTTTGTAAAGCTGCTGTGTTGCATTGTGGTACGCCATTCTATACATTCAAGAGGCCATGGCCAACGAGAAGTTATTAGTTTGCTTTTGTTTTTGCTGTTCTCATGCCATTTACGAGCACGGTTTAAAGCTGTCGTTTGTGAAAAATGTGTCATGGCTGTTATCCATATTGTGACTTGTGGGTTTAATTGCTTTTTGGATTCTTAGGTTGCATGGAGGATTCCGAGCAAAGGAAGAAAAGGCTGAAAGAAATGCGCTCGCAGGATGATCAAGCTGAAGTTTCTGGTGGTGTTGAAGGTTCTGGGGTGCCTGGTATTCTCTCAAATCCCCTGATTGAAGCTCCTTCCACTACGCCATTGCAAGGGGTATGATGGTCTTTTACTTCGTATACACAGTGGGAAAATCTTGTGCTTTTCAGAAAATCCACCTTGCAAAAGGGAAAGTTTTGCCGGCGAAATCGGTAGAAAAGCTGGGGAAATTGGTTAGGTAGCAAACACAGATAGGGGCCTAACTCACAAACTTATTTCAACCAAACGCTGCTTTCCCACATTCCCACCAATCATTTATCTATCATTCTCACAAGATTCCTTAAACCAAACACCCCCTTAAGCTTAAAATTTCTTGGCTTTCTTCCTCCTCATTGCTGAACCTCCATTGGTGGTGAGCTTGAGTTTACAACTTCTTAGTTTTTCATCAAAACAAGAAACTTACAACATGAAAAATACTTAGAATCACTTGATGATCAAAAACCCTAAAAGAAATCCTTGAAAAAGTGAGTGGGTGAGGAGATCAAAGAGCTTGAAGGTGGCTGATTTGAGAGGAGAAAATGGCCTTAGATGGTGATTTTGGTTGCTTGGAAGCTTTCATATTACTCTCTGGAAGCCTAGGAACTCATTGGTGGTAAGATTTGCATTTGAGTTCTCTATATTGTCATAAAATTTGGTGTCAATTGGAGTTGTAGAAATTGTCCAGTTTGTGATTGAGTGAGAGATATTTCCGTCCGCGCTTTATTTTATAACATTGGTTCACGTTTTTTAAAAATTCATATCTCTCTTATTTCTTACCCAAATTAGGCTTATGATATATCAAAATGAATTTTGAGATGTATCCTAGAACATATTAAAATATGGTGGAAAACAGATAAGTGGAAAGACTGCAGTTCGAAAAACTGTGAGGGATGTTTGTGTACTAGAAATGCAGTTTTGACAGTTTTCAGGAAGTAACTTACGGCGAGTATAACACCTCACATTTCTAAAACATATATTAATATATTAAATATGGATTAAAGGGAAGGATTAGTGAAAATTCTGAAAATTAGGTCAAAATACAAAGGAAGGGTAAAACGGTAATTAGCCAAACACGTAACCCTAGGAAGGTAAATTTGAGTAGGAGGTCTGGAAATGAGAAAAATTGATGTAGCCAAACGGTCTCAAATGATAAAAACAACTCTGGAAATGGATTCAGAACGAAAAATTGAGTGGTTAGGCAAGTTTCTGAAAATTCGATGAATAATGTTTTTACTGGGTAAAAATATTGCGGTACAGTTGCACCGTAAAGCGTGCTAATTGAATTTTGAGCTCTAGGTTTGGATATAAGTTATAAATGGTATATAGGACTAGGAAATATGACTTCTGAGGAAAATTGATAGAAATTAGTGAGTTTGGGGAAGCGTGCCCACGGCGCGCATAACAGCTTAAAACTGCGATTTCTCCGAACGACCGGAAAACTCCAGATTCATCTGATCAAGGGAAATTAAAGGACAATGGTTAATGTCAAAAATTAGAGTTTCTAAATGTTAAACTTAGAGAAATTGGGATAAAACCCTATGTTCTCCTTTGGAGAATTCTCATTTAAATAGTATGATATAATTACACAATCATAACTATACAATCATAACCTACAGCTAGCTAATTAATTAAGGATATAATTACACAATCATAACCTACAGCTGGCTAATTAATTAAGGATATAATTACAAATCATAACCTACAGCTGGCTAATTAATTAAGGATATAATTACAAATCTGCACAAATAATGCCAAATATTCTGCTCATCAATTCTATTGACATCCCCCCTCAAATTGATGCTGGTGAATCTACAAGCATCAATTTGCTGACGAGGAAATTATGTCGTTGACGTGTCAAAAACTTGGTGAGGATGTCAGCTAGTTGAACAGATGTTGAGACATGAGGTAGAGTGATAATTCTACGGTCATAAGCTTCCCTGATTGAATGACAATCGACCTCTATGTGCTTTGTTCTTTCATGGTATACATGATTTGCTGCAATCTGTATGGCACTTGTATTATCAACATATAACGGAGTTGGTGTTGCTTGTGAATAACCAAGTTCTGAAAGAAGGCCCCGTAACCAAATAATCTCAGAGCATGCTGCAGACATGGACCGATATTCTGCTTCAGTGGAGGATTTAGAGACAAATTCTTGTTTCTTGCATTTCCAGGAGATAGGGGCATCTCCTAAAAACATACACCAGCCAGTAGTAGACTTCCTTGTGTCGGGACATCCAGCCCAATCAGCATCGCTGTATGCTTGAAGTTGTATTGTTGCATTTGTCGGAAAGAAGATACCACGGCTGGGAGTGGCCAACAAATATTTAATGATTCGTTGTACTGCTGTAAGATGCAAGTGTCTAGGATTTTGCATGAATTTGCTGACTGTGTGGACAACAAAAGAGATATCAGGTCTTGTGATGGTGAGGTAGATGAGACTTCCTACCAACTTTCGATATAAAGTTGGGTCTTGTAGAAGGTCACCTTCATCCCGTCTTAACTTTACATTAACTTTCATGGGAGTGTCAACCATAGTTGCAGTGGTGAGACCAGCTAGCTGAATTAGATCTTGAGTATATTTGTGTTGAGTGACAAAGATGCCTTTTTGTTGGAATTGTACTTCTAATCCCAAGAAATAAGTGAGCTGTCCAAGATCTTTCATGTGGAAAGTTGTATGCATCAATTGTTTGATTGTATTGATAGTCTCTTGATCTGAGCCGGTGACGATAATGTCATCCACATAAACAAGGAGAATCACAATTCCTTTGGAGGTCCTTTGTAGAAAAAGAGATGGATCATAGCTACTTTGGATGAAGGAAAAACCAAGTAATGTTGTGCTAAACTTTTCAAACCACACTCTTGGTGCCTGTTTTAATCCATACAAAGAACGTTTTAGCTTACAAACAGTATTAGGTAATAGTGAGGGCATACCCGTAGGAAGTTTGATGTAAACTTCTTCTTTGAGGTCACCATGAAGGAAGGCATTTTTGACATCTAGCTAGTGAATTGGCCAAGATTCAGATGCAGCAATGGCAATAATAGTCCGCACAGTAGTCATCTTGGCCACCGGCGCAAAGGTCTCTTCATAGTCTAGGCTATATTCTTGCTTATTTCCAAGAACAACCAATCTAGCCTTGTATCGATCGATGGATCCATCTGAACGCAACTTTATAGTGAATACAAATTTACTGCCAAGAGGTTTAACCGATGAAGGACATGGAACAATGTCCCATGTTTGATTTTCCTCTAGTGCAAGAAGTTCAGTCTCTATAGCATCCTGCCAACATTTATGCTCCATTGCCTGTTTATATGAAGAAGGAATAGGAATAGATGCTAAAGTTGCTGTCAAAGATAAAGATTCAGAAACACCATACTTTTTCGGTGGTTTACGAATGCGAGTACTGCAACGTAAAGGGGCAGGTTCTAGTGCATGCACTGGATCAGCAGCCAGAGAATGATCAGAAGGGGGCCTTGAATGGATTGAAGTCTGAATTGGTGGAACAGTCGAACGTCTTTGGTAGACAATGACAGGAGGACGAGCTTGGTCTTCTGCAAAACTGTTAGGAAACAATGGCAAGACAGATTTGGATGTAGAAGATTGAGTGTCTTGGTTAGTAGCAAAAAAATATGTATCTTCTTGAAAGATGACATTTCTAGAAATCCGAATCCTATGTAAGTGAGGATCATAGCATAAAAAACCTTTTTGATGGGCTGAGTAACAAAGAAAAGCACATTTAACAGATTGAGCTGTGAGTTTGGTGCGTTCTGGTGGCTGAAGATGAACATAACAGACACAACCAAAGGTGCGAAGAGTTGAATAATTGGGTTGCTTACCAAATAACCTTAAGAAAGGGGAATCATTGTGTAAGACTGGAGAAGGCAGCCGATTAATAAGGTGGACAGCAGTTGAGAGAGCTTCACACTAAAAACAGGAGGGTACTAAAGAGTCCAACATTAAGGTACGGACAATATCAAGAAGATGACGGTTTTTTCTTTCAGCTATCCCATTTTGTTGGGGTGTGGAAGGACACGACCTTTGAGATAATATACCTTTTTTCTGCAAGAACTCTTGAAACAAATGAGATGTGTATTCCCCCCATTGTCAGAACGCAGAGTTTTAATTTTTGATGCAAACTGAGTTTGAACATAGGAATGAAAAAATTGGAATGCAGAGAAAGCTTCAGCTTTAGATCGCAAAAAATAGACCCATGTGAAACGACTATAGTCATCAATAAAAGTGATAAAATATTTGTAATGTGCATGAGATATTACAGGTGTGATGCCCCATAAATCACTGTGAATTATGTCAAAAGGCTAATTTACATTTGATTGATGAACTGGAAATGGTAGAATTTTACTTTTACCAAGTTTACAAGAATTGCAATCAAATTGAACAGCACTAAAAGATGGGAAATGTTTATTGCCAAGAACTCCAGATTTCATTAAGGCATGAAGTACATTCGAATTTGGGTGACCAAGACGCTTATGCCATAATTGAAAATTAACAGTTGCAGAATTACAAGAAATAAAAGGCTGAAAAGAACATGGTGACAACAATGAATAAAGAGGAAAAAGACGTCCAACTTTAGGCCCCTTCGCGATCACCTTCCCTGAGTGTTGATCTTGCACATGACAACCAGACTTTGAGAATTCAACTTTGCAATCACTGTCAACTAATTGACCAACTGAAATAAGGTTACTGGTGAGATCAGGGGAAACATAAACATTGGTAAGAGATGAAGAAATATCACCAATTGCTGTGATAGGTAAATTGTTTCCATCCGCAGTGTGTATTTGTAAATTACCAGAGTAATTTGTAACATTGGTAAGAGAAGCAACATTGTTGGTCATATGATTGGATGCACCAGAGTCAAAGTACCAAGGAGAGCTGGATAAAGAAACTTTACCTGAAAGACCCAAAGCAGAAAATGCAGAAACAATCATTTGTTGAACCATTTCAGGGGTTAAAGTTGGCACAGAAACAGGTGGATTCTGATCCACAGAAACAGGAGTAGTAGAAGAGCCAACAGTGGCAGTGAAGACTGTTGCATTTCTCCGTGGTGGTCTGATTTGACATTCTTTGATGATGTGACCTTCTTTTTTGCAGTAATTACAGAACTTTTTAGGACAGTTTGAAGCAAAATGTCCATGGCCTTTGCAGCAGAAACATTGGACAGTACTCATGTCTCGACCTCGTGGTTTGGCTTGTACTGCATACGCTACAGGAAGGGAGGCAGATTTCTGGTGTTCCATGTTTGTCTGAGTAAGGAGACGTTGTTCTTCACGAAGCAATTCATTTAGACATTCATCCAAGGAGGGAACAGGAGCCCTGTTCATTAGGTTGGTGCGAATGCCCTCAAAAGTAGATCTCAATTTCATAAGAAATTGATCTCGTTTTGTGGTGTCATGAACATTTTGGACTGCAGTTTGTCCTTCAGTCGACAAATCTTTATAGACAATGTCAGTATATTCAGCGCAAAGATTCATGAAATGAGAATAGAATTCAAAAATTGAGAGACTATCCTGTTGAAAAAGAGAAATTTCATGTTCAAGCTGGAACCTGGGAGCAGTGTTTGTTTGGTTATAAATTTTCTTCAAATAGTCCCACATCTTTGCTGCCGTTGTGAAGGGTATGAGATTGAGGACAATACTAGGCTCAACAGAGCCTATGATCCAAGTCATTACCTGTGCATCTTTGGCCTCCCATTGGGCATGTGCCGCTTGGTGCGTAGTTTTGTCAGGAGCAGAATTAGTTCCGTCAACATGACCCCAAAGCTCCTTGCCTTTGACAAAGATCTAGAACTGAAATGCCCAGGTGGAGTAGTTCTTTCCATTAAGACGAACAAAAAGAACATCATATTTTTCAGTAGACATGATGCTGAGAAAAATCGCGAGAGGAAAAAAAAACAAGAATCGCGACGTTAACAGTACGCACAAAAGACTAGAACTTGGGAACTCAGAGACTGTGAGCACAACGAAAAAATTTAGTAACAAAACCAAGACTCATACCATGTTAAACTTGGAGAAATTGGGATAAAACCCTATGTTCTCCTTTGGAGAATTCTCATTTAAATAGTATGATATAATTACACAATCATAACTATACAATCATAACCTACAGCTAGCTAATTAATTAAGGATATAATTACACAATCATAACCTACAGCTGGCTAATTAATTAAGGATATAATTACAAATCATAACCTACAGTTGGCTAATTAATTAAGGATATAATTACAAATCTGCACAAATAATGCCAAATATTCTGCTCATCAATTCTATTGACACTAAATAGGTTATGAAATTATGGATGTTTAGCGGAATAGGGGAGAGATTTGAATTAGTTTGAAATCGCGTGAGGTGGCGGTGAGGCCTACCTCACTTAAGTGACTTAGTCCACATGGACCAAGTCCACTATTCATCATCATCTTTTCCCCCCTCTCTCTCTCTCTCTCTTCAAGGTTGTACCCCCTTCCTCGATGGAAATTTTGCTTCAAACCTTCTCTTCCTCATAACTCCTTCAATACAACTCCAAATCAAGAAAAGTTTGTGAGCAAAGTTATTGGAAATCATCATCCGAACACATCCCACCTATTAGTTTTCCTTGAAACCCTCTCATTTGAGAGAAAAGGGCCAAAACCAGCCACGAAAATTTGAGGATTTTTGTGATTTTGGAGTTATGTGTTCAAGCCATTGCTTGGGGATCACTTGGAGGGGTCCTAGGCCAAGCTTGTGAGTTTATTTCAACCCTTTTTATGGCTTTATTCATGAATCTAAATTTTGAAAACCTAGAGCATGAGTTGTGAAATTGATGTAGTTAGAGAGCTCAAATTAAAATTTTGTATCAGATGAAAGTGACTTAGAATGATGTTTTAGAGTGATTAATGTCATAAAAATTATTGGTGAATTGTTTGGTAACTTAGCCAATTTTGGAGTTGATGATGCATGACTTTGTGAATTTGATTGGTTGTAGAACTGTGTAATTGAGTTGTTGAGTGTTTGTATGAGTTAATAATAGGATTGTATGATGTGTGGAGTTGTTGAATTGAATTGGATACCCCTTTGGTATGTGGCCATGGGCATTTCGGCCAAGTGAGCAATTTATGGGGTTTGATGTTGTGAAATTATTTGATTGATGTGTTATGGTGTTAATTGGTATTTGGAGATGTTGTGTGATAAGTGGATGCATGGAAAATCAAAGAAAAAATACTTGGAGTGTGTGAGAGTGTCCATTGGACCTAGAAGGAAATAAATGGGAAAAATGATGTTGTGATGGTGTAGGATGGAAAGTGGGACCTAAAATGGTGTTGTGGTAGTCTTGGGATGTTAAAGAAAAATTAAAAAAATTAAAGAAAAATATTTTGTAATTTAAGTCTATAATGGCCGAACCTAGCATAGGTGGGGGAGGATTTTGGTGCTTTGTAATCTTGGTTGATTGCACCTTGTATTGATGATCCTTGTATGATCATTGTAGGTGGTCTCCCGCGGAATTGAACTCGGAACCGTGAACTTGGTGGGTTGTCTTTGATCTCGAACCAAAGGGATTGTGGTAAGTGGTCTTGAACCTATGCATATATAGTTTATAAACTTGCATATATTTTGGTTGGTTGAAATTAAAATGGAAATGGCCTATATGTAGGCATTTCTGGTGAACCAAGCTCGGGGATATTGTGAATTGGAGCGATCAAGTGAAGGAGATTATTCAGGTAATCCCTTGGTACTAGAGTTTGATCCCCGTGTGTGCTCCACTATGCCCGTTGAGGGTAGTTGTAGGAGGTGTATATGAATAATGTAGTATAACATGTTCATGCATTAGTGTATGTTTGTGGTACATAGGATGTACCGAGTCTCTGGCCAGTAGACAGTTTGCCTTCAGGCGTTACAGACTTCCACTAGATAGGTCTCCGTGAGGGAGTTCCATTTACCTGGGTCGTGGTGTGTGATCCGTAGAGGAGCACACTAGGAAGTCTCGGGTGGATATGGATGGAGGGTGCCTTGGTCGATGTTCTGGGAACACTCCTTGGTTTGAAACCTGTAGGTTATATGCCGCATAAGCGTCTATACCGTAAAATCGATTTTCGACGGAATGAAAAAGACATATATGGTAGAATCATAACCATAGAATACGACCCTAATCGAAATGCATACATTTGTCTCATACACTATGAGGATGGTGAGAAAGATATATTTTACACCCCATAGGGGCTATCATTGGAGATACCATTGTTTTTGGTATAGAAGTTCCTATAAAAATGGGAAATTCCCTACCTTTGAGTGCGGTTTGAACTATTGATTTACGTAATTCGAATGCCGAGGCCAATAGGCTGGACGTTGCGTGGCTTTGGCTTTGACCATTCCAGCTTCGTCGTATTTTGATTCCTTATGCTTCCCTACTTCACTAAATCCCTTGCTTTATCTCGTTTTAGATGTTATATTATGTTGTTGATATGCATCGAAGTGAGCCATTGGGAAGAGTATTCTCCAGAACCTCTGGATTACTGAGATATATCCGTATATCTCACCCCGTTTTGGGGACTTTATTTCAGGTAGTGCCAGTGGAGTCGGAGCAGCGGGCAAGAGGCCCATAGGTTGAGCTTGGATAGAGAGCCATTTTGTATTTTGTGGCCATTGGGCCTAGGCTAGACTTAGGGCATGAACATTGTATGTAGGGTTAGACTTATGCATTGTATCACCGTTGTTCATGCCATATTTTGTCTAAGTTTAGATTATGTTTATCATGATTTATTTTGGTAGATTATTATGTATATTTGGAGAATTGTTGTAATAGTTGTAAACAAGGTTGTAATTTGTAATTCGAAGACTCTATGTAATATCGATGTATGTATATAATGAAAGGGCAATAGGCCTATTCTAGGATTTGATTTATGTTTTATGTCAAAGAATTGCATGCAAAGAAATTAATGTGATTAAAATGGTTTAACATTTTATAATGAGATAATTGAATGGAAAAGTAAGCCAAATGATATAAACTGTGAAGGGTTGTAAGAGCACCAGGGCATTGTTGGTCCTTGAGTTCCACCCATGGCTATTAGGTACATTTGAGGGTAGTTAAGCACTTTTACAAAAGTGGGATTTATTGGAAAAACAAAGGAGACTCTGGCGAAATTTCTAGAAATTGGCAGAATTTAGGTGAAATTTGGGAAAGCATATATCCCTCCACAAAATTCCAATAGGGACGTGCCATATGCCATTTTAAAGCTTGAGATGCCAAAGGTGAACCACGATGTCCTTTAGAAGGCAGACAACACAGACTTCTCAAAACACCACTGCACTTGTGGCTGTTCTGGTGCGAGTTTGGGAAATTTATTTTCACTTCGTTTCTTGGTCAAATTAGGTGCATGATATGTAAAATTGAAGCTTGAGGTGTCTAGTTTTCTGTATAAAAATTTGAGAGAAATTGGTGGAGTGATTTGTCCGGAATAATTCTTAGAGCGAAGGCTGTTTTGGGGGCTGTTTGAGGTTGGCTGGCAGATTTGCTTGTCCAACTTCAAACGGCGATATCCGGAGAAAAAAAAATTTATGACTCGTGTGATAGCTCGTTAGAAAGGTAATTAAGTCTAGAATAACATACTAAAAGATGAAAGGTTCACGGCATGCGGTTTATCTGCAGAAATTAATATACCGAACCATGTTCGGATAGGTAAAAAACGTAAAAGTGAGGTTTATGCTAAGTGGGTTTATGGGAACCCCTTAGTGACTTGAGACAGGTAATATATGATAGGTAAGTAGTTTAAATAATTATTCCGCAAGAGCTTACAGTTACGGTCACAACGTTTAATTATTACGCTTTATTATTGTTTTAAATGCTCGCGTAATAAAACGAAAAAAGTTTACTCGCATCTTTATAAATGAATTGCTGTGATTGTAACTGCGCTTAATATCATAACCAATGTTAACAATACCGGTGTACAATGGGCTGTTACAGCGAGCGTAACTGGAGTTTTAGAACTCCAAATAGGGCTTGTGATACCTTGTTGGAAAGGTAAAATAATACAAAATAACATATCAAAAGATGGGACAAAAACTTGTTGGGTGCTTATGTTCTTTTAAGGACGTTCCTTTTACTTAGTCCATCAAGAGAAAATGCATTTGTTCTCCTGATATCAACCCAGTCCCGCAAGTGCACGCATCAAGTAATAAATGGGATTATTAGTGCCTAGATTATCGTTTCCACGAGGATAGAACTCTAAATAATACCTTTAACTATTTTAAAAAGAATTGTTAATAAGAGAAAATACAGTCTTTGAATTGTTTGGTCATTCATTTCCTACTACCTTGAAGACGTTCCCTCAAGATAATAAGTTCAGTTGGACTCTAAACAACTCCTTGCGTCGTTATGTATCAAATCCTTCTTGGTGTGAGAAGGAACGACAAAATTCATTGGAGTTTTGATTGTAAAAGAATTATAAATGAGAATAACTAAAAGATAACAACATTTAAGAGACAACAAAATGGATGGATAAAAACAGTTTTTTTGACAAAGGAACAAATCCACTGTTCCCTTCTTAAATAGTTATAATCTCGACTCAAGACTTAACCCTTTTGAATTTCTTCAGGTCTTTTCGCTGCCAACTCTGATTTCTCAGCTCATGGACTTTAATGGCTCACAAGTTTTCATATTCCTATGGTTCCCTTGACTGCAACAGTTAGTAAGTTTAGAACCTTCAGAGAACGAGGTGGTTCCTTATTCCTAAGGCAACTAGTAGTATTGCTTTCACAACCCTACTTTCATCCTATGATTAAGTTATCTGAAATCCCTTCCTTAAAGAATTTTCTTTCTCAGTTGAGTTCAATTTCCATTGATACCCAAAGAATAAAGCTCACTTAAATCACAGAAATGCAAAAGCTTCAGTGCAAAAGTTTTGAGTACAGTTCTTTAAGAGTTTCACAATTTTTCTATTCCAAAATAACTTAGCCCATGGCTGAAAACATAAACATAATTATTTCAAACTGAAGTTCCATAGACCCGAGATTCAGTTTAGAGGTAATGAATGGAAGAGAAGATAAACAACAACATATATTAATAAAAGATAAGCTCAGATTACAAAGAAATAAAATGAAGAAGTCTGGGTAATGCTCGTAAGGAGTCTCAAATGGTGAATAGAGAATGAGGGAAAATTTACTGTCACATAACTATTGTTAAAACTATACAACTTGAAAATAGAAACTTAAACTATCCTAAATGATCTCTTCTTAACAAATTTGATCCTTTCTTCCTTTTGGAACGTCCTATTTATAGGCCAGAAGAGTGGATGACAAAACTTGCAATTCTGCGGGAGTTGTTCCTTGATTGCATGAAGAGGCGGTGTAAACAGTGCTCTATGTGAAGCAAGTTGCTGGATGGGACAACTTAAGGTTGAGATTTGCCTTTTTCTTCTGAATCTCTCATACTAGTTTTTTCTCTCATCCAATGGTTGCTCTTTATTCTCTGTTGTACACGTTTCTTCCTACTTTTTGGAAGCTTTTTTTCAACGTTTCTTGCAAAGTGATCAGAGAGACAGGGTTAGTGGGGAAGGTGTGCAAATAAGTTAATCCGTTCCTCTTTTCTTGCATTCTCAACTGATTACATCATCATCTGTTCCCTTCTAGTGCTTTTGTTCCCAAGATCTAGAAATGTGTTTTTAAGGCAAAAATTGGTCACCAGCTAAAGGAAAAGATGGAATTTTACCATCAAAATGAGCTTAGATGGGAACGAATTTTCGTCCCATCAATGGACAAGTATTCCAGATGCATTTTTGTTAAAACTGAATGTACCTCAAGTAGGTAAAATGTCAAAATGTGTATTTGTGCTTCATTGGTTTATGGGAACCACTTAGCAACTTTAAATGGATGTTGTATGATGTTAAGCAATGGTGTTTATGGTTACGCAATAGTTTTGAGTTACAATCATATTTTTGGAAAATGTTGAATACAGATGTTTTATAAACGTAAGGATTTTGTAAACGATATTAAAAAGAAAAAGTTTTACCGTATTTTAGCTGAACTATTGTGATTGTAACTGCACTTAATATCATAATCGATGATAAAATTACTGGTCGCCAACTGGGTGTTACATCTCGCCCCGTATTATTGGTCCACATTTCATATACCACTAGTGTTGTTAGAGGAATTTTGGGCAATAAGCCAACTTAGTGTGGATTCAAGCATATGGATGTTTTGACATGACACACTGACATGTTGGATTAGTGTAGCATGTGGATATAGTTGCTTATTTTGTATCATTAACTTAGTGCATGAACATTGGTCTTATATGTGATGTAGTGGACATGCTTAGGGTTGTTCATGCTTTTGTGTCTAAGTCATTTGGTAATTTGTTGATATTGTAATAGTTAAATTTGATAGTTAATGTAAATGTAATTGTATCATTGGGGAATCTTGTATATATAAATATTGATATATGTGATGGAAGGGCTTTAGGCTTCTTTTAGATATTGATTTAGACTTATTTTAGATATTGATGGATATTGTGGGTTGTAAGTGCACCAAGGAATGTTGATCCTTTGGATGCCACCTTTTTGGTCAATTAGGTACTCAGTTGATAAATAGAACACACTTGTATAAAGTGGGAAAAGGTTATAAAAATAAAGGAAGCCATGCCGAATTTTCTAGAAAAGTAGTGTGATTTTACCCTAACTTTAAGAGTCCATATCTCTCCACAGTGATCCAGTTAAGGTGTATCATACCTTGTTTTGAAGTTTAGGATGTCCTCTATATTATCATCAAATTTCGTATCATTTGGAGTTGTAGAAACTATACAGTTTACATTTGAAGGCGGATTGTCAAGATTCGCGTTGTAGTTTACAATGTTGGTTTACGTTTTTGTAAAATTCATATCTCTCTCATTTCTTTTCCAAACTAGTTTTATGATATATCAAATTGAAGCTTGAGGTTTCTACTAGAACATATTAAAATTTGGGAGAAAATAGCAAAGTAAAACGATGATAGTTTAGAAAACAGTGAGGGATATTAGTGTGCATGATAGTGCAGTGTTGACAATTTTAAGAAATTAACTTACGGCGAGTGTATCTGGAGCTATAGAACTCCAATTGAAGCGTGTGATACCTTGTAGGAAATCTAAAAGAGTGTAGTTTAACATATCAAAAGATGGGAATTTATGGATAAATAGTCCATTTGTAGTTTTGATAAAATTGAGTGTACCTCAAGTTGGTAGAACGTCAAATTGTGTATTTTAGCTTTGTTGATTTATGGGAACTACTGAGCATCTTTGTTTAGAGGTTGTATGATGTTAAGCAATAATATTTATGATTTCTCTATAGTCTTGAGTTATGATCATAGTTTGTAAAATGTTTAAATACGGTTGTTTTCAAAGCGCGAACGTTATTAAAAAGAAAAAATTTATCGTATTTTTAAATGAATTAATGTGATTGTAACTGCGCTTAATATCATAATTGATGATAATATTACTGGATGCATACAGGGTGTTAGGTTTTATGGTATCAGAGCAGTTTTTTCTTAAGGTACTCTATAGATTGTTTGATTGTGTTAAGTGTTGTATAGTTGTATGTAGACTCTTATTGATCATTGCATATGTGATTCCTTAGTGTGGGTCTAATCAACTCATTCCTTTATGTTACATATGTGGTCATCATGAGAAGGCTATGAAGCATCCTTGGAGCACCTAATGCAAGTCCTTAGTCTAATCCTGTGGTTGCAGTGTTGACTACTCTATAGGTAGTGCCGACTGTGAATATAATAGGATTGAAGACTTAATGAAAACAAATGGGATATTTTGTCTAACCTATTCATATAGAATACTATTATAAGTGGATAGACTTGGCACGATGCGAACAATGTTTGTAAGAGTGATTGTCATGCCAAATAGTGTGAGACTTTCCTTTAAGGAAGGATTCCTTATATTGATGACTCTTGGGGAGCACTCGGATTGACACCCTAAACAAGGAATTAATTGCTTGAGTATAATTCATATAGGTATATGGATAGAGAAAATGATGAACATGGTATGATTAGCGAAAGAGCTAATGTACCATTGGATAAATTGATATTGCATGGTCAACGAAAGAGTTAATATGCAATAAAATTTGAAATGTGCATGATTAGTGTATGAGCTAATATGCAATGGAATTTGAAACTGTATGATAAGTGTAAGAGCTCATGTGCAACAAAATTAGAGATTTGCATGGTTAGCGGAAGAGCTAATGGGCAATGGAAATTGAAAATTGTATTATTAATAAATGAGCTAATGTATAGTGAGATGTGTAGTGAATACTTAGTAAGTGAACTAGGGTACTAAGAAAATGTGTGTGTAATTGTATGATTAATGTAAGAGCCAGTGTACAATTAAATAGTTGAGAGGATTACTATTAATGGCATAAGACAAACATACACCGAGGTACCATTGTGTGACAAAACTGTTATATCAGTGCAAGGACTGAGATGCAATTATCAGTGCAAGGACTGATATGCAATTATCAATGCAGGGACTGATGTGCATTATTCAGTGTAGGGACTGATATGTAATTATCAGTGCAAGGACTGATATGCATTATTTAGTGCAGGGACTGATGTGCATTATTCAGTGCAAGGACTGATGTGCATTATTCAGTGCAAGGACTGATGTGAAATTATCAGTGCAAGGACTGATGTACAATAAAATCATAAATTCATATTATTGGTGCAATTAGTTCTATGTGATTGGACAATTGTGTTTGGGAAATCCTTGTGTGAAGAGGATTGTTAGTCCTTGTGTTACGAAGTGAAATATATAGTTGTGGTTATCGTATAAGACATGGAGACAAGTGCGTGATTAAAGTAAAGTAGATAAATTTGGACCTCAATACGAGTTGGATTATAAGGTACTGTAGGATACCATTAGAATTGAGAAGTGTATACTTAGTGGGAGAGCTAAGGTATCGATGAATTGTAGTTGTATTGCAGCGAAAGGACTGATATACTAAGGAATGTGTAAGTTATGTTATTGAAGGGACTAATAAATTTAATTGGAAGCTATTTAAGGTTCATTGGAAATAACATTGTGTCTGATGGATAGATAAAAGGAAAAATAGAGTAAGGTTATGTAGAAGATTATATAGCCTGTCAATATTATTGCCTATGAAATAGTAAAAGTGCATCCCTAAGGTATAACCATTTAAAATATAGAGAACAAGAAGGTCATATAACCTGGTTTGACAAATCTTTGTGGTGAATAAGGGAACGATGGATTCTGTGATTAGCTTAAAGGTTCATATAGGGACGTGAGGAAGTGTTCCTCTGACTGTATTATGAGTTGGGGGACATGTATGTTCCTAATTTTGCGAATAAAATTTTAAAAATATGGGGTGAATATAACACCTCACATATTTGAAAATACAATATTAAAGGTTTGATTGAGGTTAAAGGGTTTAATTAGTGATAATCTTGAAATTCAGGTGAAAATACACTCGAAGGGCAAAATGATAATTTGACAATTAAAGTAACCCTAAAATTTTGAAATGATATAATTAGAAATTATTTCGTGAAAATAATGTTGGATTTGGATTCAGAACGAAATTTGGAGTGGATAGGTAATTTTCGTGAAAATTGATGAATAATGATTTTTACCGGATGAAATACCGCAGTACAATTTTACTGAGAAACTCTGAAATGATATTATTATTCTAGGATTGGATATATGTTGCAAGAAGTGTTTAGAATCAAGAAAATAATTATTGGAATTATTTGGTGAATTTTGGTGGATTTTGGAAGAATACGATTTGTGTAAGTATAGGGGCAAAAAAGAAATTGTACAAAAATTGTTCGGATCTTTAAAATAATGTAATGTGGCATTATTAAACTATAGTTGTGTATCTTGAATTGAGAAATATATCTAAGTGTTGGATTATAATGGAAGATTCAAGAAGGATAATTATGTAATTTTGAATTTAGATATTTTCTAACTTTAACCTAAAAGTCAAAATTGGTGGCTAGGTCTATTTAAGCATAAAATCACCCATTTAAGCTTAAAATTTCTTGGCTTTCTTCCTCCTCATGGTCGAACCTCCATTGGTGGTGAGCTTGAGTTTTACAACTTCTTAGTTTTTCATCGAATCAAGAAACTTACAACTTGAAAAATACTTAGAATCACTTGGTGATCAAAATCCCTAAACGAAATCCTTGAAAAAGTGAGTGAGTGAGGAGATATAAGAGTTTGAAGGTGGCTGATTTGTGAAAGTGGCCATAGATGGTGATTGTGGTTGCTTGGAAGCTTGCATATTACTCCATGGAAGCCTAGAAACTCAGTAGTGGTAAGATTTCTCAATTTCATCTACTATTTCTTATGGATCGAAATTTTGGACATAATGTGATGTGTATGTTGGTGGGTATGGTTAGAAAGATTTTATGGCTATGTCCCTTTGGAATTTATTGTTCGTATGAATAAATAATCAGTAGAAATTCATTAAAATCTTAAGTTATTTTCGTAAGAACACTTTTAAACAAATTTTAAAGGATGGAAATTTGATGACTTGTGAAGGATGTCGTTGATGGATGATGTAATTGATTGGTTGTTGTTTGAATCATAAATTATGAAGTTTAATAGGAGTTTTAAGCATTGGAATTATTGAAAAATCCCTTTGGTTTTCATTGTGTTGAATTTTGGCCATATTGGAATTTTTACGGAAAAATTGTGTAAATTTTATTATGGCTTGATGGAGGTGTTTGAGTGTATTGGTGATTTGATTGATGAGGTAAAACTAGAGTTGTAATGGTTGAATTCATGAAAAATCTTCCTTGAATCCTTTGGTGTAACCCTCGGCCTTAGCGTTTAATTATGGTGAAAATTATAGTTAATTATAGTGGAGTGTAATTGTGGTGTATCATGGTGATTAGGATGCTTGTGAAGCAATAAGTATGGTTGGTTTGGATTAAAATACAATTAGATATACTCTGGGGCTTAATGGCCGTGAGCTAGGGTTTTATGAGAGTTGTTGATTTGTATTTTGCTTGTGTATTCTCAAGCATGTGGTTGATCATATTGTGGTATGTTCAATGTAGGTTAACTCTCTTTAATCTAATCTTGGAGGATTTAGCTTTGGAAGCTTCTCTTTATTGGTTGAGGGACTATTTACAGGCAAACTTCTGTGTGTTATGAGATTAATCCATCTGTGTGCTCCACCATATCTGTTAGGAATGGTTGGAAATTGTGACCTGTGATAATGCTTAATAAAGTATGCTAATGTCTTTGAACATGTTGTGTGCAATTTGTATATTTCTTGTGAGGGCTGATTGCCTGCGAAGCCTGATTGCTCATGTAGCCTGATTGTCATGATGCCTGATTGCTTGTTCTCTGATCAGTAGAAATTGGGGGAACTTCCGCTAAATACGATTCTTTGTGGGGGTTTCGGTTGGCGGTGTGCCTTAGATTAGTTAACACTCTAGAAATGTCTCAGGAGTTATACGATGGGGTCCTTGACCAATATCCCTGATTGGATGTTCTCGGATTTGTGCCAGTTGATTGTTAGTTTGTGGATTGTTTGATTGTATATTGTACTACTCTATTCGCATATTTGAGTGAGCTATTGGGTGGAGTAACCCTCCAGAACTCGTGGTTTATATAGATTGTCAAATCTCACCCCACATTATGGGGCCACATTTCAGATACTCGTTGTGCTGCTAGAGGAGTTTTGGGCAAAAAGCTTACTTAGTGTGGATTCGAGCATATAGAGTATTTTGACATGACATGCTGACATGTTGGATTACTGTAGCATGTGGGTATATCTGATTATGCTTTCTCTGTGGGAACAATAATTTGGGACATTATACTCTCATTTATTACTTGATGCGTGCACTTGCGCAATTGGTCATCATCTTGCGTATACAGTAATTCGTCCTAGTGACCGTAAGAGACCAACACCAGACTTCTTTCCATACCAAGTGGCAATTGCAAGAATCATTGTGTGGGTACATTTTCTAGGATTCCAATTGAATACATTGATACAGAGTTGATAAAGGGGATCAGGAATTGGCTTGGAAAATTTATAAGGTTGGATGGAGCAACAACGTCTCTGAAAAGGGGCACATGTGTGTTGAATTGGATTTAACCAAGCCACTTCAGGCAGAATACAAGTTAGAGGGAAGGATTGAGTACGTGACGTATAAGGGCCACCTCATTTGTTACTCATGCGAAATATATGGGCATATAACAGAAGTCTGTCCAATCAAAGGCCCACACGAATTAAATTTGTGGTTTGAGGATCAAAATGTGAAGGAGCAAGGTTGCTCTGATCTAAATGTTCAACGAGGAACAGAGGTTGAAGAACAAGCACATGAAAGCAGATATGGACCATGGATGCTAGTGAGTAGGCAAAGAAGGAGCAATTAAGGCAATCTCTCAACTTAGAAAGGTCGTGATGGTGCCAAAAATTCCCAATATTTAGGGAGATCACTCTCTAGATATTTTGTGCTTGAAAAGGATATTAATGAATCAAGAGAGCAGTATGCAGAGACTAGAGATGCCCTAGCCAAAAAAGGTGGTGGCAAGGAAGGTAGGGCATGCTTTGTCTAAAAATAACAACCCAAAAAGAAGAGAAAAAGAGAACAAAGAATGATTATCTGTTGGTGCAATCAAATATTGGCTACAAACTAGTACGGGTTACAATGGAGGTAATGATAAACCCTTGGTTTACCATGTTTTTAGGCTTAATTATGTTTGATATATATCATGAATTGCATGGGAATTAGGGTTTTATACTGTAAAGTCACAATAATTGAATATCTTACTAACATGTTATCATAATTCTTATTTTAAGGGATTTTTGACACCTATTATGGCTCTTTAGAACCAAAAGAAGACATCAAGTTGAGTTGGAGCCTCAAGGAAGCAAGATTTCAAGTGTGTACCAGCTGTAAGAGGACGTTTTGGCGTCCATGAAGCACGTTTAAACGCTCAAGATGAAGAAAATAGCCAAAATCCACTGGATGAGAGCGTTTTAGCGCCCAACAGAGCGCTAAAACGCCCTGACAGACACAAGTTCCCTTCGGAGAGCATGTTCAAATGTTAAACAGCACGCCAAATGTTGAAGATCACGTTTAAATGTTAAACAACACGCCAAAACGTGTGAAGGCAGACAACAATACACATGAAGCACGTTTTGGCGTGCTAATGCACGCTAAAACGTCCACAAAGCATCCCAAAACCCTTCGAACAACACGTTTTGGCGTGCTACTGAACGCCAAAACGTGCTAAGACAGACAACAACAAGTAATTCAACAGCAAAAATCCACCTAAGAGCTGCTGAAGGTTCAAAGGAAAAATTGATCAAGATACGCAACAGATTCCATGAAGATTTAAAGAAGATTTGTTCAGATAGGATATGGAACTAAAAAGGAAACAAATCAAGATGATTCCTAAGAAGATTGAAGCAAGATACAACGAAGATTTAAAACTCTAATTCATCAACCAAATCTCCAAGATTTTACATGAAAAAGGAAACAAAGATGAAATCAAATACAAATCTTGTATGGATTCATTGGAAGATTAGATGATGGATACAACTCCTGTGGTTATAAATAAGGAGCTTGGGGTCAAGACCAATACACAATTCCAGAGCATTACACCAAGCTTGAAGGAGGAATCCTGTTGCGGAGCGCTGGAACACTGAGAAACCAAGTCAACATCACACCAATGGAGGCTTGGGGTTCTCTTTTCTTTATTATTTCTTTTCAATTCAGTATGCTAGAGTAGTCTTTAATGTAGTTAAGGGTAGATGGAACCCAATTGAATCCTTATGTTTATGAATTAAATTGTCTCTGAATCCTGTTCTTTTTATAATTGAATAAATTATCTGTTTTTAATGCTTTCTATGAGTTTGTTCCTTATAGAATGATTTTGGGGAATTGTATGACAATAGGGATGTTGGTGCATGAACCTTGACTTGATAATTTATCATAATCCTTGTGATCTAGGAATAGGAATAGGAATAGGAATAGACATAGGGTAATTATGCAATCTTGAAATTCTTGATCTTAATGCATGTTTCTTGGGGAATAACCAGGGAACTAGAGTTCTTTCAAGATCACATATATTTAGGGTAACAAGGAATTGAGCCCTAATTAACTCAGATAGAATTGATTGGCAATATATTAAGAAACCGATTCTTGGCTTTTTAATTCATAACATATGAAAAATATTGGGGGTAGTCGAAACCTTAACTACGCTTTTTAAATCTTAATCAAACATCATCTCATTTATTCTTTTAATTCTGAATTTTCATATTGCATGCCTTTACTTGTTTTTGATTTTAAGTCTTTAACAAAAATTCTCTTCATTTAAATTCACCATTCTCTCAAACCAAACCTTTAATTATCCAACTAAAACGCAATTAGTGAACTAGTGTTTGAAATTGTGATCCTCGTGGGAACGATCTCGTACTCCGGTACACTTTATTACTTTCACGATCGGTGCACTTGCCGTGTCGCTAACAAGTTTTTGGTGCCGTTGTCGGGGATCAAATTCTTCAACATTAGAAGTAACTAATTAACTTTTAGATTGGACGTTTTAATTTTCTGCACTTTATACATTCTTCAAAAATATTTTTCTGCATTAAAATTCTGCATCAATTTTCTGCATATTTATTTTTCTGCATTCTTTGTTTATTTATTATTATTATTATTGTTATTATTATTATTATTATTATTATTTTCTCTGTTTTGTCTTTTTCTATTTTTTTGCACATCTTTTCAATCTTAGTTTATGCGAGGTACTCTTAACCCGTGAATCTTGCAGTTTAATCCTGAGATAGAAAAGACAGAAAGGAAACTTAGGAAAGACGCAAAAGCAGAGAAAGCGAAAGAAACAAAGGCATCAACTTCGACGGAACCAAAAGAGGAACCTAAGGAGGATCCGATGGCAGGAAACAATTAACTCGCTCCAAGGACGTTGGGAGATTACATGACCCCAGCTCGAGTTCCACAGACGGCAAGCATTGTTAGACCTAACATAGAGGCTAACAACTTTGAACTGAAGCCGGCACTACTGCAACTGATTCAAAAAGAACAGTTCGCTGGAGGAAGCAGAGAGTGTTAGTATATAGGTGTCCTAGAGACAATCTGTTTTATGAGATGAACACCTTTTTCTATTTGGTATATCATGATTAATAAATTTGAGCAAACTTTATCTTTATCATATTTATGTCTCGCCAATATTTTATTGTTAATATGCATTTAAAGATAAAGACCCTAGGAATAGAGCAGGTGTTCACTCGGGGATCTATGATAGGGATCATGATCATGAGGACTCGAGGACACTGAATGTCTATTACCTAAAAATTTGTTCCTGGTCTTGAATCACCAAGAAAGGGTATTGGTGATCTCAATAAGACTAGTACGACATCATCTACTTGTATGGAGACACAAGGTAAGGACCTCATGGAATGCAAGCATGCTGATGCCTTAGCTGATGTCGTGGGGGGATCTGTTGGAGAACAGATAGCACTGAACTGACCCGCTTAGAGACTCCACAAGGATTCATTATAGAGAGTATCATTGGATTTGAAAAGTCTCTGAACGTTTGGTAGTGCGGATCGTCCTAGACTTTAGGATGTCATCGAATACCATGTCCTAGAGTTATACTTTGACTGTACAACTCTATCCGCCTGATAAATGGGGAGAACAGTGTACTCTTGGGTATAACTCGAATACATGAGTATAGATGGACATGCCGAAAGGACTCACAATCCCCTATAAGGGATTAGTCGTTCACGAAGACCGGTAGGGCTGAGATGACTTCTAGTTGACTCGGGAATCTATGCATAGTAAGAGATCATGAAGAGTCATGATCTATCTTAGATTCAATAGAAGAAGATTCCTAGTACCTGTGAAATATTATATTTAGGTAATAAAGAGAGATGATACTCTATCCGTGCTCTCGACTAAATGTGAATGACGATGTGAGGGATAATGCTGGCACGGTATCCAAATCAGAAAGGTAGATCACTTGATCAACTCAATTAGTTCTGGGGCTACAGAGCATTGCTAGTGTATCATGTAGTCATTAAATGAATTGGGCCTTTTAAAGGAGTTTAACTGGTTCAAGTTTATTTATGTCAGTAACTAATTGGGCCTAATGGGTCACACACAAAGGTTATTCCTTATTGCAAGTTATAGCAAGTTTGGACCAATAATGAGTTATTGGGCTTTGTCAAGACTATGAGTCAAGTTGGGTTGGAGTAGGGACTCCAAGCCCACTTGATCCATGCGCCCTTTTGGGGCATTAGTGGAGAAAGAGTTTTCACCACTAATGGGCCCAAATATGATGATAGGACAAAGAGGCCTTGGGACATAAATCCTAGTAAGTCAAAGAGTTGACTTGACCAAAATAAGGTTTGGGAAAATTTGAAATTTGAATTTTGAAATTTGAATTTTTGAAATTTGAATTTTGAAATTTGAAATTTGAATTTCGAATTCGAATTACGAACTTGGATAAGATTGAATTTATATTTGAGTTTAAATTTCAAATTGGAATTTGAAATTTGAATTTGAATTTTAAATTCTATGAGGTTAGGTTGTTGAGAATAATTTAAAATTATTTAAAGGAATAATCCAATAGAGATTGGATGAAGATTCTCTCAAATACTCTTTCATTTGAATTCAGAATTGAAATGAATACCGTTGCAACAAAATTTCTGAAGAAAGGAAAGGTATTAAAGGGGCGCATAATTAAAGGGAGTGAATCAAGGAACGTCCCTCTCATCATTCAATTTGTGCGCCTAATTAAAGGTGGCTGATGAGGGACGCCTAATCAAGGGAGAGAATCAAGGAAAATCTCTCTCATCCTTTTAATGTATGCGCCTAATTAAAGGGAGCTGATCTGGGGCGCATAATGAGATGGAGATAATCAAGGAAAGTCTCTCTCATCACTTTAACTTGTGCGCCTAATCATAGGAGGGGCTTATGTGGTTGATCAGTTTTTTATAAAAACCTGATGCATCATTTCTCCTAGGTGTGTGTAGAATTCGAAAAAAAAAAAGCTCCAACCTTTCATTCTCTCTCTTGTTGCACCATCACCTAACCTCAAGACACCATTATAGTCTTGAGAAAAATAATCCAAACACTTGGTAGCCTCTTCCTTGCATGCGCCTAGCCAGCCATCGAGGATAAGGAGGGATCAAGGAGAAAGAGTTCTCGCTAGCAAGAAGGAGATAACCGTGTGGATCACCATTGGAGGGCGTCATCCTTTTGCGCCTACAAGTGAAAAGGTAATTCTGAAATCCTATCGTTTCAACGTAAAACATTCATACATGGGGTGTATAGATGGTCTATGCTTCCGCTGCGAAATTATTTTGTTTTCCACCCATGTATGCGCACCATAGTATGACTATGGTGCAGTCTTTCGAACCTTCACAGAGAACCCCTATAGTCATCTCGATAACTTCTTACTTTATTGTGATACATTAAAAGTAAATGGAGTTCCTCGTGATGCTATCTTGCTCAGGCTATTTCCATGCTCACTGAAGGATGAAGCAAGAGATTGGCTGCAGTCTCTACCTGAAGGAAGCATAACCAATTGGGATGACTTAGCAAGGAAATTCTTGGCCAGATTTTTCTCAGCCTCAAAGATGGCAAGACTCAAGGCAGAAATCAATGCTTTTGAACAAAAAGAAAGCGAAACTTTATACGAGGCTTGGGAACGATTCAAGGGATTACTCAGGAAGTGTCCTCAACATGGAATTGAAGCATGGGAGAAAGCAAGAATCTTTTTCCAAGGGATGACATCCAGCACAAGAACACTGGTGAATGCTGCTATAGGAGGCTCCCCGAAAACAAAAACTCCTGTGGAAGCACTTGAACTGTTGGAATCATTAGCATCTCAAGAATTTGACAATGCTCCAGCCCCAGTTGCACCAAGAAGATCAGGAATCATGAAGCTTGAAGGCTATGATGCGCTCTTAGCCCAGAATGAACAAATGCTACAAATGCACAAGAAACAACAAGAACAATTAGATGCTCTTAATAAGAAATTTAATATTTCTCAAGTTTCTTCTGTTTCTAATGCTAACATTAAATGTGATATTTGTCAGGAGGCTCATGCAAATGAGGATTGTGAATACATAAGAGCAGCGGAAAAGCCACTAGCAGAGGTCAATGGACTCTGGTATGATCAAAAGAATCAGAATCAACATCCAGGGTTGAGTTACAAGTCAAATTACCAGCTGAATCCTCCTTTGCCATTGCAACAACAACAACAACCTCCACAATCAGAGTGGGAAAAAGCATTTGCACAGCTGTCCAAGACCACCTCGGACTACATTCAGAATTCAAATTCCTTCAGAGAGGAGACAAGAGCCTCATTCTGGAATCAAGAAGCTTCGATCCGGAACTTGGAGACTCGCTGTCAAGACAGTTCACTGAAAGGGCTCATGGTGCTTTGCCAAGCAACACAATTGTCAATCCAAGGGAGCATTGCAATGCTATCACCACTAGGAGTGGGACAATAATTCAGCCTATAGAGGAACAACCCGAAAAAAAGAAGAAGGATGGAAAAGCATCAGATGAAGAAGAGAAGGAAGAAAAGGCAAAGGATACAATTGAAGTTGACAAAAACAATCCTGAAAAAGCCGAAAATAAACTATTCAAGTGGGAGAAGAAGAAAGCTCTAGAAAGACAGAACAAGCCATTGGATCTCTCCCCATATGCTCGAATACCTTATCCTCAGAGATTAAAGAAAGAGATTCAGAAGCAGCAACATTCAAAGTTTCTAGACATATTCAGGAAATTGCAGATTAACATTCCTTTTGCCGAAGCTTTGGAGAACATGCCCAACTATGCAAGGTTCATGAAGGATCTATTATCAAGGAAACGTAAGTTGCAGGAATGTGAGACGCTGAATCTGACTGGTCAAACGTTCCCTGCTGTCTTGACAACGTTCCTCAGGAACAACAAGTTTAGTCTGATGGCAAACAATTACCCACTGCGTTATATATGTGATCCTTCCTGCTTGAGAGAAGGTGTGATAATAATCATTGGAGATTGATAGATACAAGATTAAATAAAGTAAAAATAAAATAGTTATAACTATAATCAAGAGACAACAAAGTGGATGGTTTAAAAATAGTCTAACACAAGGAACATATTTACTGCTCCATTCTTAAATAGTTATTTTCTCTGCTCAAGACTTAGCACTTTTTGGCTTTGCCCTAGTTTCTTAACTGCCAACTCTGATTCCTCAGCTCATGGTATGGATGGCTCACAGGTTTCCATATTCCTATGGCTCCCTAGACTCCAACAGGTACTTGGTACATAACCTTAAAATGGACGAAGTAGTCCTTTATTCCTAAGGAGACCAATAGTGTCGTTGCCAAAACACTACCTTCCCCCACTGGCTAAGCTGTCTGAAATCCCTTCCTTAAGGAAGTTCCTTTCTCAGTATGTGTTCAATTTCCATTGATGCACAATGAATATAGCTTACTTGGCCAGGGAAATACAAAAAGCTTCAGTCAAGAGTTTTGAAAATAATTCTTTAAGAGTTTTACAACTTATCTGTCCCATAGATATTTCAGCCCATGGCTGATACTTTAAACATAATTATTCTAAACTGAAGTCCCATAGACCCGAGATTCAGTTCCGAGATAACGAGTGGAAAGGAAAGAAGAAACACTTATATTGAAATGAAACAAGAAAGATTACAACAAAATATAAAATGGAGAAGATGGTTGATGCTCGTGAGGAGTCTCAAGTGAATGTTACAGAACAAGGTAGAAGTGTTGTCACTTAACTACAGCTACAACTATACAAAATTAAACTACTAACTAATATTTAGGTGATCTCTTCTTCAGGAATTTTGTTCCTAAGGAATTCGATGATATCTTCGTGTTTGGGACGTCTTTTTTATAGGCAGAAGAGGGAGTGGCAGTCTTGTAAAATCTTTTGGAGTTGGTTTCTTGATTGAAGGAACGGGCGGTGGCAACAGTGTTTGGAAGCTTGCAAATTGCTTGATGGGACAATTTTTGTTGATGATTAGCCGTTTTCTTGTAGTCCCCCATGCCTTGCTTTCTTCTTAGCCAATGAGAACTCTTGATTCTCTGCTGTTCACGTTTCTTTGCATTTAGTTGGTGCACCGCCTCTGCTTTATGGAGACTTTGTTTCTACGTTTCCTGCAAAGTGAACATAAGCATTAAATGAGTGGAGCAGGTGCATTAAATGCTCTCAATTCGTTCCCCTTTTAATATGTTTTCAAAGATTATGTCATCATCCGTTCCCCCACTGTGTTTTTGTCACAAATGTTTAAAACAAGTGATTTTCATGCTAAAGTTGCTCATCAGATGAGGGAACATATGGTATTTTGCCATCAAAATGGGCTTAGATGAGAACGAATTTACGTCCCATCAAACACCCCAAAACTAAATTGTTGGTTGTCCTCAAACAACTCAGAAATAATGTTTTAGGCTGATCAATTTCAAAGAATAGCTCAACATTAAAAACTTGAGCCAGTGAGCAATCATAATCTTTTCAAAAAATGAACTACTTTGCATAGGTGACAAGTAGAAAGAATTTGTTCCAAGGTAAGTGAAGGTTGCTGATCTTCTGTCTCATTATCACTCAGGGCTTGGTGTTTCTCTGTCCATTCCTGGATGTGATTCTTCAGAACTTGCTTTTCTGCTGTTTTCCTATGAAGTGCAAATGTCTTCCCTTCCAAGGATCTTTTGAGATGAGGGTTTATGGAGGTGTGGAAGATTGGTGGTAATAATTGTGGGGCCATGGAACGTTTACATTTGTGCTTTTGAACTGGACTTTTGCTGTTTGAGGGAACATCTTGTCTTTTTGTACCTTTTCTTTCCTTGAAGGAAAGTTTTCTGGTATTTTCTTCTGAAATTTTCATTTGAATGGTTGTTCCTTTTTTTCTTTGTTTTCCTTTTCCTATCCTTTTTGTTCATTTTTGGGTCTGTTCCTTGTCCTTCTGGTTGACTTGGTGATGTGTTGGTGACTATGAATGGAATGGAAGTGTTTAGTTGGTTGATCCTTGTTAGTGAAATCCATCTGTTCTTCAGCAGTACTCACAACATCAAGGCAAGTTTAGAAGTTTCATTGTGGTTACACCTCAAGAACGCTCTCATAAGTAAGTGTTTGGCTTTATTCCATTCCTTTCCATCTTTAGTTCACACAGATCAGTATCCCTAAAAAATCTGAGGATTAAATTCTCTTCACTTTTCCTATTTCAAGCATTCAGAGAAAGAATAAGAATGATTAATTACTGACTTTGTGTTTCATGGTATTGGCTATTCAAAATTTAACAGCCACAATACTATAACTGAAATGTATGCACCAAGCAGTTTGATCACAAAAATATTTTTCATTTCAAAAAGTTAATATTTACAACGGAACAGAAAGGGAAATACTATAACATAAAAATAAACTAAAACTTAAAACAGATAAGAGGGTTTTCTCCTTTTCATTGGGGACGTCTCTTGTCCAAAGTGGGGTCCTATTCAGCTTGCTTAGCTTCATCAACTTCCTCTTGGGTAAATGGTCTCCTCCTGAGCTGATCTCTTAGTCTTATTACTTCAGCTGTAGGGAGCCATTTCTCAGCATCCTTCAGTAGATCACTGATTATGGCAACGAGGTAGTTGATGGTGGATCTCATCATTGTCCTGCCATGGCGAATGTGGACAATCTGCCCTTCTACATCCAGCAACCTCATCTCCAACTGATAAATTCTCTTCTCCAAGTACGTTCCAAAGGCCTTGAGGGCTTCTTTGGTCTCTTTTCGTTCTTCAGCATGCTTGAGGAGGAGTTTATTCAGCAAGTGTTCAGCTCTATAGTTATGCATGGATTTGGAATGTATCAGGGAGTCAGATGCTCTTCTGATCTCACCCTTGACAGCCTGTTATGTTGATTCAGAAGCTGCAGCATTTTCTTTTTTGATGGCTGCTCTGATGGTGCTAAGGTGTTGTTCTCTTTCTTCCTTCTGTTGTTCCTGGAATTTGTTGAAGGAAGAAGAGAGTTGGCCCAATCCGTCCCTTATAACCTTCAGCTCATCATTAGTGCTGGTCATATCAATTTGGGGAACGGATTGTCTTGCAGGCAGCCATGGAATCTGAAATATGAGGAGGTGGTCAAGGATGTTGACTCCTCTAAATGGCTTGAAGCCATGGAATTTGAAAAATAATTGAAGTGTATGTGAAGTGTTTTTGGACCTAGAAGAAATAATTGGGAAAATGAGGTTGTGATGGTGTAGAAGGGAAAGTGGCACCTAAAATGGTGTCGTGGTAGCCTTAGGATGCTAAAGAAAAATAAAATGAAAATTTAGAAAAATATTTTGGGATTTAAGCCTATGTTGGCCGAACCTACCATGTGTAGGGGAGGATTTTGGTGTTTTGGAATCTTATGGATTTCACTTTGTATTGATGATCCTTGTGTGATCATTGTAGATTGCCTCCCGCGGAATTGAACTCAGAACCGTGAGCTTGGTGGGTTGCCTTTGGTCTCGGACCAAAGGGATTTTGGCATTTCTATTTGTACCAAGCTCGGGAACGTATTAAATTGGAGCTGTAAGAAGGAGATTATTCAGGTAATCCTTTGGTACTGGGGTTTGATCCCCGTGTGTGCTCCACCATGCCCGTTGAGAGTAGTGGTAGGAAATGTATGCGAATAATGTAGTATAACATGTCCATGCATATTGTATATATAGTGGTACATAGGATGTACCGTGTCTCTGGCCAGTAGACTGTTGCCTTCGGGCGTTACGGACTTCCACTGGATAGGTCTTCGTGAGAGAGTTCCAGTTGACCTGGGGTCGTGGTGTGTTATCCGGATAGGAGAACACTAGAAATTCTCGGGTGGTTATAGATGGAGGGTGCCTTGGTTGATGTTGTGGGAACACTCCATGGTTTGAAACCGTAGGCTATATGCCGAGGCCAATAGGATGGACGTTGCGTGATTTTGGCATTGACCATTCCAGCTTCGTCGTATTTTGTTCCCTATGCTTCCCTACTTCACTAAATCCCTTGCTTTATCCAGTCTTAAATGTTATGTTATGTTGTTTATATGCATCTATGTGAGCCATAGGGTGGAGTATTCTCCAGAACCTCTGGATTACTGAGATATATCCGTATATCTCACCCCGCTTTGGGGACTTTATTTCAGGTGGTAGCAGTGGTGTTGGGGCGGCGGCCAAGAAGCCCGTAGGATGAGCATGTGGACGTAGCCATTGTAACAGCCCATTGTACACCGGTATTGTTAACATTAATTATGATATTAAGCGCAGTTACAATCACAGCAGTTCCTTTATAAAAATGCGAGTAAACTTTTTCCATTTATTATGCGAGCATTTATAATAATAAAAAGCGTAATAAATATAAGTTGTGACCGTAACAGTAAAATCTTTGTGGAATAATTATTTAAACTACTTTTATATCATATATTACTTCCCTGAAGTCACTAAGGGGTTCTCATAAACCTATTTAGCTAAAATCTCACTTTTACGTTTTCCACTTATTCGAATATGGTTTGGTCTTTAATTTTCTGCGGACAAACGGCATTCTACAAGGCTCCCATCTTTTAGTATATTATTCTAGACTTAATTACCTTTCTAGGAAGCTACCATACGAGTCATAAAGTTCTTGTTTGCTATGGATATCGTTGTTTGAAGTTGGACAAGCAAATCTGTCAGCCAACCACAAAACAGCTCCAAACATCCTTCATTCAATCACTTATTATGGAAAATACACTTAACCAATTGCTCTCAAATTTTTACACAACAAACTAGACACCTCAAGCTTCAATGTGGCATATCATACACCTATTTGACCAAGAAAAGAAGCGGGAATAATTTTCCCAAACTCGGTCCAGATCAGCCCCATGTCCAGGGACCAACAGCGAGATCCCGTTGATGAACATTCCCGTGGTCAAAGAATTCGAGGATGTATTTCCTGACGACATTACCACCTTTCCCCCTGAAAGGGAAGTGGAGTTTTCTATTGAACTTATTCCCGGGACTGGACCAATCTCAATTGCACCCTACCGTATGTCTCCCCTTGAATTGGTAGAATTGAAGAAGCAATTAGAAGACCTGCTAGGGAAGAATTTCATCCGACCCAGTGTATCCCCGTGGGGAGCACCAGTTCTATTCGTAAGGAAGAAGGACGGATCAATGAGACTTTGCACAGACTATCGGCAACTCAACAAAGTGACTGTCAAGAACAAATACCCATTGCCTCGTATCGAGGACTTAATTGATCAGTTAAGAGGTGCAAATGTGTTTTCGAAGATTGATCTTCGATCAGGATATCATCAGATCCGGATCAAACCGGAGGACATCCCGAAGACAGCTTTCAGATCAAGATACGGGCACTATGAGTACTTGGTCATTTCCTTCGGATTGACTAATGCCCCGGCAGTATTCATGAGCTACATGAACCAGATCTTCCAACCTTACTTGGATCGATTCGTGGTCGTATTCATCGATGACATACTGATATACTCGAAGAGCAAAGAGGAGCATGAAGAACACTTGAGAATTGTGCTACAGGTATTGCGGGAGAAACAACTGTATGCGAAACCATCAAAGTGTGAATTCTGGTTGCCAGAGATTCAGTTTCTTGGACATGTAATTTCAGAGAAAGGAGTAGCAGTGGATCCCAGCAAGATTGAAGCAGTAGTAGATTGGGAACGACCAAAGACTGTCACAGAGATAAGGAGCTTCCTTGGACTAGCAGGATACTATCGGAGATTCATTGAAGGATTCTCGAAGCGGGTATTGCCACTTACCCGATTGACAAGAAAGCAGGTCCCTTTTGTGTGGACCGAGGAATGTGAAGCTTGTTTCCAAGAGTTAAAGAGAATGTTGACTACAGCTCCAGTACTGACACTGCCAGACCCGGAGGAACCATTTGAGGTATACTGTGATGCCTCCAAGATAGGCTTGGGATGTGTACTGATGCAGCATGGCAGACCAGTAGCATATGCATCCCGACAGTTGAAGCCGCATGAAGAAAACTACCCCACTCACGATCTAGAACTAGCAGCGATCGTGTTTGCCCTGAAGATATGGCGTCATCACCTGTACGGTGCAACCACAACAGTTTATAGCGATCACAAGAGCCTCAAGTACTTATTCGATCAAAAAGAACTGAACATGAGACAGCGTCGTTGGATGGAGTTCATAAAGGACTACAACTTTGAATTGCAATACCATCCCGGCAAGGCGAACGTAGTTGCAGATGCCTTGAGCAGAAAAACCAGAATGGTCACAAGCATGATGATAGCCGAGCATCAACTGATAGAGGACTTCCGAAACTTAGGCCTAGCAGTGATGAATAGCGAATGCGAGGCCGAATATTGGGCGGTGCAGATCACCGACGAACTACTAGAAAAGATCAAACAGGCTCAGCAAGCCGTCGACTGTTTAAAGAGGCTAAGGAATCAATCTGGTGTGAGCCTGAACCAGCAAGGTATAATTACCTTCCAAGGGAGAATAGTTGTCCCTACGAAGCTCTTGAGAGAGGAAGTCATGGAGCTAGCACATAAGAGCCAATACTCAATACACCCAGGAGCCACCAAGATGTACGCAGACTTGAAAAAGAATTTCTGGTGGAAAGGAATGAAGAGAGATGTGGGAAGATACGTAAGCAAGTGCATGGTGTGTCAGAAAGTAAAGATTGAGCATCAGCGGCCGGCAGGCACCCTACAGCCTTGAGCATCCCCGAGTGGAAGTGGCAGAGTATATCTATGGACTTCGTAACCAGCCTACCCAGAACTCAAGCAGGCTATGATGCCATCTGGGTAGTGGTCGACAGATTGACCAAATCAGCTCACTTTATACCGGTAAAAGGAACTTACACGACAGAGAAATTGGCCCAGATTTATGTAAAAGAGATTGTAAGATTACATGGCGTCCCTGAAAGCATAATCAGTGATCGGGATCCTAAGTTTACGTCCCGGTTCTGGTATTCATTACAGCAGGCGTTTGGGACCCAACTGCGATTGAGCACGGCATATCACCCCCAAACAGATGGGCAGACAGAAAGAACAATACAAACACTTGAAGACATGTTAAGAGCCTGCGCTTTAGAGAAGGAAGGTTGTTGGGATCAGTATCTGCCATTGGCAGAATTCTCTTACAATAACAGTTATCATGCCAGTATCGGTATGGCCCCGTATGAAGCACTTTATGGAAGGAGGTGTCGTACACCTGTATGCTGGGAAGAAGTGGGCGACAGAGAAATGTTCGGGCCGGACATGGTGAAAGAAACGACAGAGCAGATTAAGATGATCCGCGACAGGTTGCGGAAAGCCCAAGATCGGCAGAAAAGTTATTATGACTTGAAGCACCGACCCCTAGAATTTGAAGTAGGGGATCATGTGTTCATCAAGCTCTCCCCTGTTACTGGTGTTGGTAGAGCTCTCGGTGTAAAGAAGTTAAGCCCACGCTATATCGGTCCCTATCAGATTCTGAAAAGGGTAGGACCAGTAGCCTATCAGTTAGCATTACCACCCAATCTGGCAAATCTTCACGATGTATTCCATGTAAGCCAATTAAAGAAATATTTGGCAGATCCCTCACATGTGGTGTTACCGGATGCTGTAGAAGTAAGACCCAACTTGAAGATTCCGGTAGTACCCTACAAAATTCTAGACAGAGAAGAGAAGCGCCTTCGCAGCAAGGTGATACCAATGGTAAAGGTACAATGGCAAGGAAGGACTACCGAAGAAGCAACCTGGGAGCGAGAAGACGAGATCCGGCAGAAGTACCCCGACTTAGAATGTTTGTAATTTTCGGGACGAAAATTTTATTAGGTAGGGTGGATGTAATAACCCAAAAATCTTGTACTCGAAATTAGCCTAATGAAATGAAATGAAAAGGGATCAAGTCCACATTCAGTGAACGAGTAGCTTTGAATAAGCAACATTAGTCCTAAGCTAGAACCCACTTTAAATAAGATAATTAATAACTTAACCCAATGTGGTTTAAAGCCCAAACAATGTCCTAGCCCAACCCACTTAAGAATATAAATAAGTTAAGATCAAGTGAGAAAGGATATAAGCCCAAAGCAATGCAAGCCCATTTTATGAATTGAATAAGGAGTAGCCCAATTAGTAAGTACATAAAGACCCAAGCCCACACCACTCAAACAAAGCCTAAGCCCATTTACTAATGATCAAACCTCTCCATCAACACTATTGGGCCGAAAACACCACTATGCCCAATCCAATTCAAAGATAAGCCCTAGATGAGGTGGCAACACATGATAGGAAGAATTTGTATGAAGTTACACCTCCCCACATGATAACTTAGGCCATGACAAGGAGAGAAGGAAAGGAAGTTGTGTTCACATTCCCCTAGGCGCTAAATAAGGAAGGAGTTTGTGTAAGAAATACTCCAAACCTAACCAATGCATGTGACTTACTGTAACCAAAAGCAACATTACTTTCCCTTAAGCTACCTTGGAGGGCGCACACATGACAAGAAAAGGAAGCTTCCTTCTTACACACTCAAGCCATGCATGACACAAGTCTATCCATCTCCCAAGGTAACACATCAAGGGAACATAAACCAAGATTCCCTTCATAAAAGTAGGCTCACTTTCCCTCTTCCCTAGGCGCACAAGTCTTCCCCAATGCATGATTAAAAAGGTGAAGCCACCTTTTCTCCATCTCCCTAGGCGCAATAATTAGCATGAAAAGGGAAGACTTGTTCTTACACACCTTATGATGAGTGTGACATACTCAAGGTGATTCCCAAACCCCATGCATTGGGAAGTCCCAAAGACACTCTATCCTAGAATTCAATTATGGAAAGCTAAAAGACAAAAGGCCCTACACATTAACCAACATTTCTTCAATGATGATTAAAGCAATTAACATTGGTACACGCAAAGACCTTCCTCCTTCCCATGCACCTCATTCCCCAAAGTAATTAAGGATGCACCTCGTTTCCCTAACCAAGGCATGTCATACAAAAGTTCTTCTCCCCATGCACACTACCCTTCAAGCAATTAATGTGAGCCTTATCTTCCTTCCACTTAGGCGCTACACACCTAGAACCCCTTCGATTCACGCGCACCACTTCCTAAGTGAATAATGATGAAGTTTTGTTTTCTAGATAGAAATGCAAGAGTCCCCCCATGCGTATGACACCTTGAGTGTCCTACACTCTACACACTATCATTACCCCTTCCCCATGCTTATGACAACCTTGAACAATGTGAGGAGACTTGCTTACCCCACACTCAACCAAGACCTAGCCTATCCTATCCTAGGCATGATGATTAGGGAGACTTGAATAAAAAGCTGTACAAACAAAGGCCTCTCCCCTTCCTAGCCGTACACTACCTAAAGAACCAAAGCAAGGACACACTCCCTCACTTCTAGCCACCCACTCATAAACAAGAAACAAGTGAACCAACAACTCTCCTCTCTTCTTAGACTTACGTAAAGAAAGATTAAGAAGAGGTTAGAAGCAACTCTCAATCCTAGAGGACTACTTGAAGATCAAGTTGGAGTTATATTTTGGACATCATCTTTGAGGTAAGATTTCATGAACCCTTTTATCCCTTCAAGTGAGTAGAATGAACTCTAACTAGTTTAGATGACTAGATCTTGGACTAATAAAGTCATGCATGCATCTTTCATCTTTAAAATCACCTCTTAAGTATATCATCCCTAAATGGCCGAACCTCAAAGGTATGCATGCACCCTCTAAATATTCACAATATTTACTAAGCAACCTAACCCTAAATGACCGAATCTATATGTACCCGACTAGATATTGAATATGT